>NW_023276806.1:173325016-173597516 GCF_003668045.3 Cricetulus griseus
TTACTAAAACTCAAATCACACATAAAACTGCACACACTTATAGTGGGAGACTACAACACCCCATTCTCACCCCTGGACAGGAACACCAGACAGAAATTTAACAAAGAAACAAAGGAACTAATAGAAGTTATGGTGCAATTGGACTTAACAGATATCTATAGAACATTTCATCCAAATACAAAACAATTTACCTTCTTCTCAGCGCCACATGGAACCTTCTCTAAAATTGACCACATATTTGGCAACATAACAAACCTCAACAGGTACAAAAAAACCGAAGTAACCCCCTGTATCTTATCAGACCACCATGCTTTAAAGTTAGAATTCAACAGCAACGAGAATTACAGAAACCCTACAAATAGAAATTAAATTAAGTAACACCGAATTGCACAATTCCTGGGTCCAGGAAGAAATAAAAAAAGAAATTAAAGATTTCCTAGATTTCAATGAGAATGCAGACTCAACATATCCAAACCTATTGGATACTTTGAAAGCAGTACTAAGAGGAAAGTTCATAACACTAAGTGCCCACATGAAGAAACAGGAGAATAATCACACTAGAGAATTAACAGCACAACTGAAAGCTTTAGAAAACAAAGAAGCCAATACACCCTGGAGGAGCAGACGCCAGGAAATGAGAAGGGAAGAGAGGAAGGATGAAGGATGAGGAGGTCATGAGGGAGCAGAAAGGTTGAGTCAGGTGAAGAATAGAAGAAAGGGTATGTGATAGGTAGGGTTTTAGTTGGGGGTTGGTAGGGGAGGACGGGATGGAGAAGGGAACTGGGATTGTCATGTAAATCAATCTTGTTTCTAATTCAAATAAAAAAATGATAAAAAAGACAGTCAATAAATCAACAAAACAAAGTAAATGCAATTACCTCTCTCAGTTTCATGGCAGTAAAACCCTAAGACAGCCATAAATCAACAAAACAAAGTAAATGTAATTACTTCCCCTAGTTTTGCCCCAGAAAGTTTACCAGGCATGGGGTACCAAAGTCCCTAGACCCGTGTTCTACCTTCCCCCAGATCACTACCATAGTGTTTATTAACAGTAAGTCCAGGCAAGCAAGGCAGCCCATCCTCAGTTAAGGCCGAAGACCAAGTTCTCAAAGGACGAGTGAGGTGGTCCAGGGTGTCTGCTATTTGAGCATGAGGCCAGAGTCCTCAGCACCTATATAAAATCCAGATGCATGCATCCCAGGGACTCACCAGCTGACCAATCTAACTCAGCCACTCTAGCTTCAATGAGTGATGCTATTCCAAGTCAAGAGCAATAGAGGAAGGCTGTCAGCTTTAGCCACTAGTCTGCACGTGTGCACATAAAGGGTCACACGCACACATACATGTGCACACACATATACACACATGGATGGCAGACATTTGGGGTGCTGGGCCCAGAACTTAGTTTTCCCCAGAGAGAAGAGGAGAAGCCTCCCAGTTCAATTAATGTTCAACCACAGAGGAAAAATTCCCATCTGGAAGTGATCACCACAAATTGTCAACTTTGTTTCACACCCCCTGTTAGAACTTGCATGTTTCAGTTATATACAAAGTTACACCCACGTACTCCTGACCTTTCTGACTCCAGCATCTCAAAGGTAATCGCCAGGAACACATGGAGGCAGCGGCTGTGGAGGAAAAGCAGGGAATGATCTGGGGTGACATAACAAGAGGTCAGTCAGAGTTAGATTCGAGAGCACAAAAGAACCGCAGACACCCTTGGCCTGTTCAAATTGACAAGGGTATCCCATCCAGGCACAGAGCACTCAGCTGGGAACTGTCTTTAGTATCACTGCCCAAAACAGCAGTGCCTTCAAAATAAGGTGGCAACTGATAACATGTGGGCATTTGCTTCGCTATTCAAAGCTGCGTTGTAACTTCTATGGGTGTGAGAGCTGCACTCAAGGTTATGGGGAAAGCCAGTGCTCAGAAACAAATGTTCAACAAATAAATTGCAGGAAGAGGTAATGGGAGGCATAATGGGGAGAAAGATAGGAAAACAGGGAGAGAGGAAGAGAAACATTCATGAAAACATTGCAATAAAGTTAACAAGCTGTCCACCAGATTGTGAGGGTGCTCTCTTTCTCTCTCTCTTTCTCTCTCTCTCTCTCTCTCTCTCTCTGTGTGTGTGTGTGTGTGTGTGTGTGTGTATGTGAATCTGTGAGTCTGTGTGTGCCTATATCTGTGTGTGTCTATGTCTGTGTCTGTGTGTATATTTATAAGCTAGAGAATAACTTCTAGTGTCAGTCTTGGGAAGACTGTTTCTTTTGACACAGGGTCTTCCCTTGGCCTGGATCTCCCCAATGAGACTAGACAGGCTAGCAAGAGAGTCCCAAGAGTCCTCCTTCCTGCCTCTGCCTCCCTAGCTCTGAGATTACAGCATATGCTACCATATCAAGCTTTTTACCTGGACGGTAACAATCAAACTTGGGTCTTTGCTCTTGCGAGGCAAAGTATTCTTACCAACTGAGACCCTCTACCGTGATGTGGAATATTATCTTAAGATGTATTAAGATGTAAGGCCAAGGGAAGACCCTGTGTCAAAAGAAACAGTCTTCCCAAGACTGACATTCCCTTATGCTGTGGAATATTTGTTTAATGATGCAAACATGTATTGCCTTCTTTTATGTTACATTTGTTTAACTCGGTAAAGCTGTGTTACTTTGCCAGTCTAAAACAACTGATTGGTCTAATAAAGAGCTGACTGGCCAATAGCAAGACAGGAGAGAGAAACAGACGGGGCTGGCAGGCAGAATAATTAGGAGAAATGTAGGCTTGAGAGGAAAAGAATGGGTCAGAGAGGAGGACAGGGACCAGCCACCTGGCCAAACCATCAGCCATGGAGTAAGAAGGAAAGAGAGGTACATAGAATAGAAAAAGGTAAAGGCCCAGAGGCAAAGGTGGATAAGATAATTTAAGTTAGGAAAAGCTGGCCAGAAATAAGCCAAGCTAAGGCTGGGCATTCATAAGTAAGAATAAGTCTCCATGTATTCATTTGGGAGCTGGGTGGCAGGCCCCAAAAAGCAAAGAGGAAAAAAAAAAAGCAAAACCAACTACAATCTCAAGCATTGGGTTTCTCTTCACAAAGTAGGTCAAGACATGCAGATACTCAACCAGGGGAGTATTTCCCAGCACAAGGTGAAGCCCTGCACTGGTGTGACATGTCACTTTCTCCAAGGTGGCCACGGAGCAGATATGCTTTTGTACACTCTCCAACTCTTATCTGAAGGTGATGCCCAAGGTAACTGGGGACTCTATAAATGATGACAGAGCTGCCTTGCACAGATCCCTAAAAGGAGACAGTATACGGCTCCCCTCTTCGAGAACACACACGCTGTCAGTGAACAAGAATCTAACTTCCTGGTGGTAAAGCCCTGGGGTTGGGCTAACATGTATTCCCACTGCTGATGAGTCATTGGAGCATGTACTCAAAGGTAAGCCTCGCCTCCCCTGAAGAAAGTTACAAAACATTTCAATGGAAGTGGAACTTGAGATGTGGGCCATAAGGGCTAAAGGGAAAGAAGGGGGAAGGGAAGAGAGAACGGCCATCCAGGGCCTACACAAGAATTCATATTCAGTTTGAAAAAGAGAAGACTGGCCTGAGGAGGCAGGGTGGGGGGCGTAGAGCCTTGGGAGATTAAGACTAGTTCATCGAAAACACTACAGTTCCAGGAGCTAAGGGATGCCTGATAAAAACTATATTAAGAAAATCAATGACACTGTAGAATGCGGTATGGACCTGAGGGAAAAGATAAGCTGGGTTACAGGGAAGTGGTGAGGGGTCATCCAGTGTGGATATAATTGGAGGCCACATAGGGAAACTCATAGAAAGGAAAGGGCAGCTGTCACTGTCATCTCAAATAGCACCACTTGCATACATAAATAAGTATGTAAGAGAATAACGCTTTTTTCTTGGTTACTGCTTTGAAATTTGCTTCCTTTTTTTTACCTTATAAGGGTGACTCCTTGATGAAATTAATGTTTTGCAATAAACTAGGGGCATTAACACTACCTTCCACCCTGAATGACCCTTGACACAGAAAACTGAGAGACATAGCTCCTGACAGCAGGTTTCTGGCCTTGCCTAGCTTCAAAGAAAGCTACCACCTAGCAGGGTTTCACCTAGCCCAGGCTGGCCTGGAACTTGCTGTGTATCTGAGGATAAAATTTCCAATTCTCCTGCCTCCACCATGCATGCTAGGCAAGCATTTTCCCAACTGACTAGCAGACATGTGTTTCACAGATTTCTAAGGATAATTGGGTGAACAGTGCTGACATAGTTGGTCATGTCACATGGACTGTAGAATGAGGCACAAGATGGACGCAATCAAAGAAGAAACTCATTGATAAGCACATATCTCATTAGAGATTGGGTGTCCAGGATATATAAAAAATTCCCACAACTCACCAACAATATATGCCACCAGATAAAATGTTGACAAAATTTTTGAACATTTCACAAAGAAAGCCAGCTACTGGCTAGCAAGCACATGAAAAGTATAGAACATCAACAGTAATCAGATGACAACAAATACCCACTGTAGCGGTTTGCATAAGAATGGCCCTCCACTTAATATTGGTCACTGGCGAGTAGTACTACTTGACAGAGTAGATGTGGCCTTGTTGGAGTGGATGTGGCCTTGTTGCAGTAGATGTGGCTTTGCTGGAGGATGTGTGTCACTGGAGGTGGGCTTTTGGGTTTCAGATGCTCAAGCCAGGCCCAGTGTCTCTCTCTTCCTGCTGCCTGTGGATCAAGATAAAGAACTCTCAGCTCCTTCTCCAGCACCATGTCTGTCTGGATGCTGCCATGCTTCCCACCATGAGGAAAATGGACTAAACTGAAATTGTAAGCCAGCCCTAGTTAAAGGCTTTCTCTTACAAGAACTGCAATGGTCATTGTGTCTCTTCACAGCAATAGAACATTGAATAAGACAAACATAAAAACAACTCTACAAAACAAACCCTGGACATTCAAATGACCAACAGTCTAAATGTTGGAGGATATAGAGCAACATAACCCTCAGTCATTGTTCCTGTAGCATAACATCTATAATCACTTTGGAAAATAGGCTTAGTCATATCTTAATAATCATAAGTATACAAATATTCATGATTCAGAAATTCTTCTCCATCATATATCCATATGTTCACAAAAAATACACTAAGGTTCTCATAGTAGCTTTTTTCATCATAACCACAACACAGAGAAGATGCTGAATAGGAGAATAGGAAAACAACTGCAGTACAGTCATATAGCAGAATACAAGTCAGCAAGCCAACAATACAAAGAAACCATTGGTATGCATGTTAAGTAATCTCAAAAACACATGTCTTAACTGCAAACTACGTACGTTATGATTCCATGTGTTCTAGAGCAAGCAATCCATGGTAGAAAAATAAGTTAGAACACTGAATAGCCCAAATTCTAATTGGTATTAATAAAATAATAAACCCCAGAGACAGATATTGGAGTTAAAACTGAAGATCAGAGAAGCAAAGTGGCCAGCCACTAGAGAGTTCTCACCTCTATCAATGCTCAGACCAAAGAGGCGATCCTGTCCTCAGATTGCATCTCCAGACTGCATCTGTCTCCACCAAGCCTAAGCTCCTGTCTCCTCCTGCCTTATATTCCTCTCTAGTGCTGGATTAAAGGCATGGTATCCCAAGTGCTGAGATCACCTTTGTGTGAGCTCTGTTTCTCTTTTAGACTGGATCAATTTTATGTAGCTCGGGGTGGCCTTGAACTATCAGAGATCTGTCTGCCTCTGTCTCCTGAGTTCTGGGATTAAAGGTGTATGCCACCACTGCCTGGCCTCTGTGGCTAACTAGTGTGGCTAGCTTTGCACTCTGATCTTGGGCAAGCTTTATTTATTATATCATAAACAAAATATCACCACAACACTGAGTACCAGAGATGAAGAGTAAGAAGCTGAAAGAGGGGCATGAAGCCCTTTCTAGGGGGGATAATGATTCATGTATTAAGAAAAGTTTAGGTGACCGAAGACAGTTATAAAAACTCACTGAATGGTACTATTCCTACAAATCATTATATACACACATTACCTAAGGAAAAGGAGACTGCAAGTCAATACAGAAGTCTAGTTAGAGATACACACGCTGAAGCCTTTATTGACAAACTTCCTAATGTCTGCAACTTACATCACCGGATGGATGGATGGATGACTCACTAATACATTTGGCTAATGAGTCAAATATAGACAGTTGTTAATTATAAAATATGTACAGGTGTATAAGAGTGGCCATTGTACAATTATTTTAACCTTCCCATATGTATGGAATTTGTCAAAATAGAATATTGCAAATGAAAGAGAAAATGAAGCATCAATTGTATTTCTTATATGAAAATGTGTATTACCCAATATCCTGAAGAAGAAGGAGGAGGGAGGAGGAGGGAGGAGGAGGAGGAGGAGGAGGAGGAGGAGGAGGAAGACACAAAAAAGATTATGAAACTTCCCACATGGAAGAATGGTAAATGATTGAGGAGTCATATATGTTTTAAACTTCACATAATCTATACGTGAATTAAAAGATTATATGTAGCCCACTAATATTAAAATTGTATGGTCTTATGTATTAGTTTAAAAATAAGCTTAAGGCAGCCAGCACAGAGTTGCATGTCTTTAATCCCAAGACTTAGGAGGTAGAGACAGGTTCCAGGAAACTCTGAGTTTAAGACCAGCCTGGTCTACAGAGGGAGTTCCAGGACAGCCAGTGATACATTGAGAAACCCTGTCTCCAAAAGTCTAAATAAATAAATTTAAGACTAGGCATGGTAGCACTATCCTGTCTTCCCAGGACTAGGGAGACTAAGACAGAAGGAGCCCAAGTCTGGGGCTAGCCTGAGCTACATAAACCTGTATCGAAAAACAAAATAGAGCCATTGAGATACCTCAGTAGGTAAAAGGTACATGGCACCAAGCCTGAAGACCTGAGTTTGACCTTGGGACCTACGTGTTGGAAGGAAAAAACCAATACCCAGAAGTTGCCCTCTGACCCTTCATGCACATGGTGGCACATATGATCTACACATGTGCACATACACACAATAAATAAATGTGTTTTAAAAAATTAAGTGCACTGCAAGATGGCTTACCAGGTAGAGGATTTGAATGTAGGCACCACCTGAGTTTGATCACTGACCCCACAAGGTGGCAGGAGAGAACCAACTCCTGACAGTTTCTCTCTCTCTCTCTCTCTCTCTCTCTCTCTCTCTCTCTCTCTCTCTCTCTCTGTGTGTGTGTGTGTGTGTCCCTCTTTTCCACATACACAATAAATAATTTTTTAAATTAACAAAAATAAAATTTAGTAAAGTAAACTACAGATTTTGTGACCTTAAAAAAGAAGACAAGCCAGATGGTGGTGGGCACACCTTTAATCCCAGCACCTGGAGGCAGATGATCTCTGTGAGTTCGAGGCCAGCTTGGTATACAAATCAAGTTCCAGGGCAGCCATGGCTACACAGAGAAACCCTGTCTCAAAAAAAAAAAAAAAAAAACCAACAAAAAGAAGACAACAACTTATAAAAATAATAAATATAAGAATAAAACACAAGGGAAAATATAATAATATAAAATAAAAATACAAGGGAAAAGTGGATATAGCAAAAAAGTGAAAAGGTCCATTCATTGCATTGATTCTGTGGTACTCCTAGCTTCTTGTGAAAGACATTAATTTATCAATAGTGTTAGGAATGCAGACTTAGTCTCCATCATTCAGGAGGACTCTCAGAAGAAAATGAGCTTAGAAGTAGAGACCACTACAAAAAGGAACAAAGGAAGAGGATACTGAATTAAAGAGAACAGATAAAAAGGCTGAACAGAACAAAATGAACACATTCTTTGAGACCAATTAGAAGAAAGAAAAATGATCAACATCACTAAAAACTTCCAACTAAGTGTCAGTGATATTGTATGTATTGCTGTATGTACTTTTATTTGTTATTATTACTATTTTAAAGACAAAGTTTCAGTATGTTGCCCTGGCTGGCCTGGAATTCACTAGGTAGAGCAGGCTTTCCTCAGACTCACAGGGAGCCATCTGTGATGTGTGCCCCAAACCAACTGACTACATCTGATCAGCACAGATGCCACACACAGAAAGGCACATTAGCTCTGGTTTCACCATCTGTGAAAACAGTAAGCAAAATAAATATGACTGAGGCCATTTAAAAAAAAAAAAACAAAGGGAAATAGGCAGGAGAAATCCCACGGCCAACTCTCGGGTCTGCAGGCAAAGAAGTGCTGTATCTCAATAGACCAAGGGTAAAGAGAGCACAAAACTACTTACTCATAACCATGTATTTTTCTCAGCCATTTCTTTGAGCCCTAACCAGTAACCTATGCTATGTCCCTTAGGCTATCATACAATGGCCTCATTCCACTAGATAGTCCCAGACCTAAACACTAATCTTGCTAAAGGATAATTTAAATCAGTTGTATCAATTACAGAAATAGACAAGTATTAATGTCTTTCACGGTCCCTGGCCTAGCAGGGCAGGTGTGTGAGGTCAGTCCTTATGGAGCAGTGTTGTCAGGGATTATGCTTTAAACATCAAAAAGAGTATTGGTCTCGTTTCTATCCTGCAGGTTCTTTTAATTCCTTAAAAAAAAGAAAAGAAAAGAAAATGGCTTGTCTTATCAAACTACAGTCATCTGGGATCTGTCTGCATATAGAATCTTAGTGTAAAGGCCCTCAGCAATGGTATACATCCCTTTTCTTAGTGGAAATTTAATATCCAGGAACTACACCCTCAACTGCAGTCCAGTAGATGAAATCTTTCAAGGGGCTAGAATTTCAGCTAGCTGACCTCTTTTGAATGTAAATACACTAAAAAAAATTTAATTAAAAAAATATAAAAAAAAGACAGGTTCTCACTGTGGAGCTCTGGTGGTTCTGGAACTTGCTCTGTAGACCAGACTGGCCTGAACTCACAGAGATCCGCCTGCCTCTGCCTCCCAGTGCTGAGATTAAAGGTGTGAGCCACTATTCCTAGATCTGAATGTAAATATCATTATTTTTATATTTATTTTTGTTTTTATTATTTAAAAATTGTCAAGAGACTTTTGGCAAGGAAGTTTCTGCAAACTAATCTTTACAAAGATCTTGGATCTGACATTCCGAAAGTTGATTTTACTTGTCCCCTAAAGCAGGCATGAATAAATTTTGCCCTTGCAGGAGGTACGGAGAACCCATCTTCACTGGGGCCAGTTTAGGAAGTGGTGAGGTAGCAGCTGTGCCCACTTGTTGACAATGCAGATGTCCTGGGCTCATTCACAGATTTTCTGGAAGGGCTGCATGTGCAATAGAGAGCCCAGAAACTCAGGGGGACAAGGCTTCTGGGTTCACATGAACACTGTCATAGAACTCAGCACATTTGCATCTCATGCGATCTTTTTAATAAGAGAGATGGATTTAACACTTCTCACAAGCAGAACGTAAATATGCTAATGAGTGAGTGATGCCTGCATTATGTGTCCCATCGACACTTTGCACATTGTTCCTTCTCCCTGGAAAGTACATCCCCTTGTCCTCATCCTGTCACCTACTACCTGCAACCCTTACCTCTCAGGTCACTTACACCAAAGACAGCCTGAGTCCCAGCCTGGTCAACTGCTTCCCAAGTGCATATAGTGGGTGAACCATGTGCCTAGGTGTTGTATCGGTTATCATTTCTGTGACAAAAGGATTATTTATTCTTTGGAATGAATATAAGAAAAATGAACTGAATAAACAACTAGGCTGAGCCTGAAGTACCTAGAGATGTTTCTCACACATTTTCTGTGTAAATATACTGTTTATAGAAACTTCAGTAGAGGGACCTGAAGTTACTCTACCTGAGAAAGAGAAAAATTCAGATAGGCAATATGACACCTTTCTTCGACTCTTTGAAGAACTGTCATGTTGAACCAATGGACACATTCTTTGTAGCTTCAGAGAGTGGGACAAAAACAAATGGAAAGTTCCAGAAGACCGATTTAACAGCAGCGTGAAGAAGTGACCAGTGTAACAATGAGACCTGTAAAAGAAGCTGCATCTGGTCAAAGAGGTGAGCAAAGGCTGGAGGCACACCCATCGGGGTGTAGAGGAAAGCTGTTCTGGCCAGGAACTTTTGTCCACATCCGGGGGAGGATCTTGAAAGTGGTTTGAACTGTGCTCAAGCAAAGAGCACTGCACCAAATAACCCAGCTAGCACTGGGCCCTTTAATTACTCCCTCTGCGTTTGTGGGTGGCCACACTCTGTCTGTTGACTGCGCTTCCACAGACAGCATACCAAGAGTGCTCAGAGCTGTGCAGCTGCCACTGTGACTAAGCCGGGAACACGCAAGCAGACAAGGAAATCTCGGAGTTGTTCCCCGCCCCCAGGCATACTCTTCACACCCAACCCTGCCTTACTCTGTCCACAGGCATACAAACGCATTGCTATTCCAAAGCCAACCACTGTGTGGAGATCAGAGAAGTCCCACTCCACCTTCTCTGAGGCTTAGGGCCACTCCTATGCTAAGCATAACGTTATAACTATGTTCTTTTTCCTGGTGGGAAATTCAGACTATAGTAAAGACGTCTGAGAGAAAAAGGACTAAATAAAAACCTTAATAAGCTACTTCTGTCTTAAATTTACTAAGCAGCTATATGGAAGCCAAGGGCTAGCAATCCTGTTTGGAGATTGAGGTCAATGACACTAGTAGTTATATGGACGTTCTACACAAGATCTGTGAGCACTACTTTCCACAGATGCAGGCTTGGATCAGCAAGGATAGTTTTCTATGCGGAAAGATATTCTGACTGTCCAGTTACCAGTTTGTAAACTTTAATATGTAACCGATTTATTTAAAAAATCAAATGCAAAAAGATATCACATAATTTAAACTAGAGATGCTTAGTCTCTTACCCTTTTAGAACCACATGCCCGTATGCTGTATGACAAACTGTTTGGTAATTCAATCATCAAACATCAATTATTGAGCGCCTATTCTGTGCCAGGCACACTGACAAGCACTGGGTACAGCGAGTGAACAAAATGGATGGGATTGCTGGTCTTTGGGGGCTTACAATGTAGGCAAAAATACTAAGTACCAAAGTAATCCAAGTTGTGGTGAGAGGCATGAAGGAAAAGGGTCAGAGGTAGAATTCTGGAATCACGGTAGGATCTTTACAGGAGAGACATTTAGCTAAGAAATAAAGGAGAGCAAGAACAAGCTTCATGAAGAACTGGGGGAAGAATGACTGACTGACCAATGTTAGAACATGAAGGACCTACCTAGGTGCATTAATTACAAGTGCCTTGAGCCTTGGCTTGGTGACAGTGGACCACCTGGTGGGGCAGGGGACCACTACTGTGCTTCTGGACCTGCTGGACCCCAGTGGCAAGGCCAAGAAGCTGTTGATGAGGTCCAAGAAAAATGATTCCAAGAGGTTCAAGTGTCTCTGACTCCAGCAGAAGAAAGTTTGGCCATGGGAATGTGACCAATGACTCTGGTACTGTGAAAGCTGCTAAGACATGCACTTTAAAGAAAACAAGTCTCTGCTCTAGAGAAGACATCCAGAAAGTTCTCATGTGACTCTCTCAAGCACCTTCAGTATGACCTACCTGGCTGCTGCAGAGATGGGCCAGAATGAACCAGCAGGGATTCAAAAGTGGGGTTCGCCCCATAAATAACAGGTGTGAATGTATTTGAGGGCCAGGCTAGACAAGCTGTATGCAAGGGAATATAGTGGGCATGACACTGACCATTACTCTCGTGATCAGCTCCCAAAGGAATCATGTGGTGAACATTGTCCCAGACCTGTTAGCAGCCCATGGCTGGTCAGTTATCAAAGAAGATGTACACCTTGTAGGGATTCCTCCATAGCTGAATGGTCTGTATTTAAGGGTTACGCATCTATGGTTCAACCAATTTCAGATCTAAAATAGCAAAAATAATTGAACATGAGTTGTCCTAGTTTCATTTCTAGTGCAGTGATAAAAAACACCCTAACAAAGAGCAACTTAGTGGAGAATAGTATTTAGCTCACAATTCCAGGTTACAGTCCATTATTGTGGAGAAGCCAAGGCCGGAACTTAAAAACAGCTTCTCACATCAGTCAAGAGCAGAGACAAACAAATGCATACATACTTACTACTCAGCTCAGCTTTCCTACTTTTATATAGATAGAGTATAGGGTCTAACCCTAGGGAATGGTGCCACCCACAGTGGACAGGTCTTCCTGTAACAGTCAATCACTTGATATAGACTGTGTTGTTAATAATTAAAACTCTCATGGGGTCCTGAGGGATGGCTCAGTGGTTAAGAGAGCTTACTACTCTTCCAGAAGACCAGAGGTCAGTTCCCAGAATCCGTACTGGATAGATCACAAATGCCCATAACTCCAATTTTGAGAGATCTGATGCCTTCCTTTGGTCTCCTTAAACACTCACAAACATGGCATATGCACACACATACACCTAAATAAAAATCTTCAAAAAAAACCTATCACATGTACCAAACATGTACAGGCTTCTCTTGCCATTATCCCCTAAGCAACATAGTGAACCAATGAACAAGTGCACAGCATTCAGTTGCAGTAGGTAATATAAGACTTGAGAATCTGCAGATTTGGGTATCCTGGGTAGCAGATAGTTCTGGAACCACCTCCCTACAGATACCAAAGGATCACTGTGTCACTGGGTAATACAACACTATGACCTGTGCTCTTCTCTGATTGCCCTGGAAAGAGGATCCTTGGCACAGTCATTCATGGAATCCTTTCAGGGAAGGAGGCTGGAAATTAGTAAATCCTACAGAGGATACAAAGACAAACCTAATACTTGGCTTCTGGCATTCAAAATAGAATGGTGCAGAAATTCAGATTATTTTTCAGATGTTTTCTTCTTTCTCTGCTGAAATCAAATCTGCAGGGCTTACTGTCATTATCTGTTCAATTGTTTTATGTGATGTTGGTACAGGGATTCGTGGTTAATGGAAGTGGAGTGTTATCTTTGGGTAAATGAAGGAAAAGCTTGCGCCCTTCCGCTCCCAGGGAGTGTGTAATAAGAGAGGGGAGTGGTAGAGAGGAGGTGCAAAGTAGAGTCGAGTATAGTACTCCAACTCTCTGCCAGTGAGCCACACCATATCCACATCATGCATGTTTCACCTGGCCAAGGCCAGTCCGCTCTACAGATTGAGTTCTGGTACAGCCAGAACTACCCAGAGAATCCCTGTCTGGAAAACCAAAATATAAAGAAGGACTATCTACATCAGACCCCTGCTCCAACTCACACCGCATCAGTGAGGACAAACCACATTCCTCCTCTTTCACTGGTTGTCTTAAGGAAAGAGACAGATGGGTGGGTATGTCTCAGACATGGAACACATTTTTCCTAGAAAAATCTTGCATTGCTCATGAACTGTTTAAATCGAATGATTATAAACTATGTTGGACACCTGACCTGGTTAGGTATCTTTTTTGTTTTGGTTTTTTAAGACAGGGTGTCTCTGTGTATTCCTGGCTGTTCTAGCACTTGCTCTGTAGACCAGGCTGGCCTTGAACTCACAACGATCCATCTGCCTCTGCCTCACAAGTGCTGGGATTAAAGGCGTGGGCCACCACCAGGCTCTGGTTGGGCATCTTCTTCCTCTTTCAAATAGCCACGATGGCCTTCACTTGTCCTCTACTTCCTCTTCCCCTTCCTCCCAGACTGCTATGCGATGTGCTGGAGATCTGTCTTCAGGTTGTCATGATGAAGCCAACACTTTGAGAAGGATATATCATAAGCCAGCAAGTACCTTGATTACAGATTTTGTCAATTTACGAAAGTTGAGCTTTTGCTTGCTTGAGTCATTGTCTATTGACCCAGCAATCTCATCTGCAACCCAACCAGTACAAATGAAATGAGGCAGGAACATTGTCTGACAGTAGTGACCTACTTTCTAGGTATTATTTTCTCAATCTATGGCTTTGGCTAGATTGCAGCTTTACCATTAAGAGTCATTAGATATAAACAGGGCAGTGGTGGCACATGCCATTAATCCTAGCACTTGGGAGGCAGAGGCAGGTGGATCTCTGTGAGTTGGCGGCCAGCCTGGTCTGCAGAGTGAGTTCAGGACAGTCAGGACTACACAAAGAAACCCTGTCTCAAAAGACAAAAACAAAACAAAGCAACAACAAAAAGTCATTAGATTTAAATTTATAATATTGTAACTATCTCCCAAAGAAACTGTTCTCCTGTTAGCCATATGTTGTTTATAACTAAGTTTCTAACGTTCTGTTTAATCAATAAGACTCAGGAGCCAGATGCTGTGGCGAAAACCTGCTAGCGCAGAGAGGCAGAGAAACACACACACACACACACACACACACACACACACACACACACACACACACACACACACACACCCCGCTTTCTTCTTCTCCATCATCCCAGAAAGAGCCTTTCTCCTACACTGTCTCAAACCAAAGCTCTTCCAATGGCATCTCCCTCCCTTCTACTTCCTGTATGTCTCTCTCTCTCCCTGGCCTCTCAACTTCCCCTCACTCTCTATGGTTTCTTCCTGTCAACTGGTAGCTTGTTCCACCTCTTGGCCCATGGTTACTTAATCCTGTTTACAATATTCAAACAGAAAGCTCCTGGTTTAAAGGTATGTGCCAGGGTTGAGCCACACCACAACTAGAAGCAGGTTTTTTCCAGCAAATAACACAATCTCTGTGTTCACAGTGTGATCAGAAATCCCAAAACAGCCATAACTTTAAGCAAACATCCATTTATTTTCTGTCTATAGAATTAGAGCATTTCACACAATGGAATCATACAATATATGATTCTTATAGACAAATTTCTTCCACTTACCAACTGTTTTTAAAGATTTTTATTTTCAATTATGTGTATGTATGTGCATCTGTGTGTGGTTACATGAATATTAATGCAGGCACCCTCAGAGGCCAGAGGCATCAGATCCTCTTGAGCTGGAGTTGCAAGCAGTTCTATGCAACTTTCCATGGGTGCTAGGAACTAAATTCCAGTCCTCTGCAAGAGCAGTATGTGCTTCTTATTGGCTGAGCTTTCTTTTAGCCACCATACTTTCATATTTTCAAGGTTTGTTCATAATGTACCATATATCAGTATCTATCTGAACTCGTTCCAGGAATAGTTAGGACAGAACATGTAGATGAGAAAGCTGAGCCAGATTTGAGACATTACTCATATTAATTTACAAGGGATTAAAGAGAAAATTGTAAGCTCAAACTACTTTCTTGCTTTTTCTAGTCCCATCTGGCACTTTTTCAAAGGTATGTGTGCTGGTAAGTTTTAGCTTGATACAACCTAGACTCACTTGTAAGTCTCAGTTATGTATTAGATCAGATTGGCCTGTAGGGGCATTGTCTTAATTGTTAGTTAATGTAGGAAGACCAGCTCACTATGGGCTGCACCATTTCCTAGGCAAGGGTCTTGAACCATATGATAGATACTGCGTGAAGACAATATGGGTGCATCCATTTCTCTCTGCTCTTGATTGTGGACGTGATACTTAAAGTCCCCGCCATGGCTCCCACAATAATGAACTATGATCTGCAACTGTAAGTCAAATGAACTCTTCCTCTCTCATGTTAATTTTGGTCAGAGTATAAAACTAGAACAGTGTGTATGAGTGCCTGTGTGTGTGTGCCTGTGTGTGTGTGTGTGTGTGTGTGTGTGTGTGTGTGTGCCTGTCTGTGTGTGTGCCTGTGTGTGTATGCAACTGTATGTGTGTGTGCCTGTATGTGTGTGTGTCTATGTGTGTGTGTGTGTGTTCCTGTGTGTGTATGCAACTGTATGTATGTGCCTGTCTGTGTGTGTGTCTGTGTGTGTGCTCCTGTCTGTGTGTGTGTGTATATGCAACTGTATGTGTGCTTGCCTGTGTGTGTATATGCAACTGTATGTGTGTGCCTGTCTGTGTGTGTGCCTGTGTGTGTGTGTGTGGTGTTTGTGTGTGCCTGTGTCTGTGTTTCTGTTTGTGTCTGTGTGTGTTCCTATGTGTGTCTGTGTGTGTTCCTGTGTGTGTCTCTGTGTGTGCCTGTGTGTGTGTGCTCCTGTGTGTGTGTGCCTGTGTGTGTGTGTATGCAACTGTGTGTGTGTGTGCCTGTGTGTGTATGCAACCGCATGTGTGTACCTGTCTGTGTGTGTTCCTGTGTGTGTCTGGGTGTGTGCCTGTGTGTGTATCCCTGTGTGTGGGCTCCTGTGTGTGTGTGCCTGTGTGTGTATGCCGCTTTATGTGTGTGCCTGTCTGTGTGTGTTCCTGTGTGTGTATGCAACTGTATGTGTGTGCCTGTCTGTGTGTCTGTGTGTGTGCTCCTGTGTGTGTATGTGCCTGTATGTGTGTGTGTGTGTGTATGCAACTGTATGTGTGTACCTGTCTGTTGTGTGTGTGTGTGTGTGTGTGTGTGTGTGTGTGTGTGTGTGTGTGTGTGGTGTTTATGTGTGCCTGTGTCTGTGTGTTCCTGTGTGTGTCTGTGTGTGTATCCCTGTGTGTGGGCTCCTGTGTGTGTGTGTGCCTGTGTGTGTGTGCCTGTATGTGTGTTCCTTTGTATATCTCTGTGTGTGCCTGTGTGTGTGTGTGTGTGTGTGTGTGTGTGGTGTTTGTGTGTGCATTTATGCATGGGAAGTATGGAGGTGTGAGTGAGCATGTAGAGGTCAAAGGTCAACATCAGGGCTTTTCCTCTATTGCTCTCCACCTTATCTTGTTGAGAGAGAGTTTACATTTAACCTAGACTTCATAAATTCAGCACAATTGGTTAGCCAGAAAGCCCCAAGGACCCTCCTGTCTCCTCACCCATGCCCCCTGATGCTAGGGATATGTATGTACCTGTTTTTCATGTGGGTGCTGAGAATGTGAGCCCAAGTCATCATGATTACACAACCAGCACTGTATCCACCATTGAGCCACCTCCCTAGCACATCCCCTACCACACAAAGACACGAACCTAGCATTTTGTCACCAAAAGCACATCGTGGAGCCATGGGGACTCTCTTACATCATCAAAGGTTCTATAGTTGGGGCTGGGGACATAGGTCAGTGAGTAGAGTGGTTTCCTACACAGCAGGAGAACCTGAGTTCAGAACCTCTGCACTCACACAGAAGCTGAGCTCAGTGTGCACATCTGGAGCCCCAATGCCAGAGAACCAGAGACAAGTGGATCCCAAGCCTTCCGTGGCAACCAGCCTTGTCTAAATGGTGAGTCCTGTGCCTAGAAGACAGTAGAGCTTCAATTACAAGCATTTGTACATCTTCTGAGAGCCGGAAACTGGAGGCTTGCCCTCTGCTGAGCCAGTGCAGAAGTTATCCAGCAACAATACCCTGAGATCAACTTACATCTGTTAGAACAGATATGGCAAAGACCTGGGGGTAGGGAGAGGGAGCAAGGAAACTAAGGAGACAGTGCTGGACCCACAAGCCCTACTTCATAAACAAAGATGCAAATTTCACCCAGCACAAAGGGGAAATGTCAGAACAGAGGTTATAAGGATTTCTCCAGTTTTACCATATGAAACGGTCAATGATCCACTACTTCCTGGCCTACAAAGGTATCGTATTCATGTGATTCAATCTAACTGTGTAGAGTGAATGTTTATTACTTGTGGAATTACTGAGAAATGTAGTTGAAATCAGAGTCAAGAGTCTTGAAGTATCAGGCATGGTGGCACACACCTTTAATCCCAGCACTTAGGAAGGAGAGGCAGGTGAATTTCTGTAAATTTGAGGCCAGCCTGGTCTACAAATTGAGATCCAGAACAGCCAGGGCTACACAGAGAAACCCTGTCTCAGGAAAAGAGGCAAAAAGAGTCTTGAAGTAGTCTCTACTTTATCTTACAGTTGATGAAGTGAATAATTTACAAATTGATTGAATAAATGGCCAATTTTTTGTGTGTGCATTTGTTCATGTGGGAGAATACACATGTATGATCAAGTGTGCATGCTTACATGTGTGCCTGTCTGTGAGGCCAGAAGTCAGTTTCAGATGTCATTCTTCAGAAGCCAACAACTCAGTCTGTTACTGAGATGAGCTGGCCAGCAAGCTCCAGGGAGCCCCTCTCCCCTCTCCCCAGTGCTGGGATTACAGGCACATGCTAGCAAAACTGGCTTTTGACATTGGTTCTGGGAATCAGACCCCATCTCCATTACTTCACCAATTAAGCTATCTCTCCAGCCCCTCAAACTGTATTTTTAAATGTTTAAGGAACCCCAAATTTAAAAGGAAAAGATTTATCACTTTTCATGCCACACATACACAAAACCCACTTAAATGTTCCATGTCAATAACTTGGTGAAACAGGGTTCTCATAGATGCTGCTGTGTATAAAGAGTAGGGATTATCTTTCCCTTTGGCCAGGCATTCCACTTCTGGGATTTTATTACAAGGAAATAAGTCATGGATGTTAAGACATAGTATAAAAGGGATCAAATGAGAACAAAGCATAATGACATGTGTGAAAATGACATGATGAAACATCCATGACTTTGTATGGTAGCCTAAAAACTAAAATTAAAAGCTTATTCACTAGAATATCCTTAATGTTTAACAATAGGGAGCTGGTTAAATAAATCCTGAGTCATCCTTTGCACACCATACAACTTAATAGTTAACAACATGAAACGCTCATTAAGTTTTGTTACATGAAAAAAAATCAAGTTATAAAATAGGGTGTGAATCAATCAAGGCTCCTAAGAACTAGGCCATAGTGACGGGGTTTGAGCTCCAGAGCCACCATTGGCAACTGTGTAGCCTTGGCTGGGTAACCCAGTCTTCCTGTAGCTCAGTTTCATTATCCATAAAATGGGGCTAATACTAACCTCTATTTCCTAGGGTTGTTGTAAAATAGTGCCACACGGAAAGCATTATCTAAGAGCTATTGTTGACAGCTTAGATTTTTGTGGCCAATAAATTAAGTCAACTTTTAAGCTAATTCAAGAAGCAAAATTGGGAATTGTGAAGGCAAGAGCCACGCCCAGGCATTCCACAGGGCTACTCCCATGAAGTCATCACCCAAGCTGCCAAGGACTGACCCCATGGCTCACACTTTGGAGTCCTTGGATGTAGGACATTGCATACTGCCCCAGAACAGCTGTCTCTTCCTCGACTGGAAACCGGATGCAGCTGCCATAGCTGCTGTGCCCTGGCCAGAGTGGACTCTGCGTCATCCCTGCTGCTTCTGAGTCAACAGCTCCGGAGTCAAAGTCCAGAGAGGATGCATCTGCTTGGCTGCACCAAGTCCAGTCCCCCTCAGAAGAGTGGCCATGTAAAAACAGCATGACAGAAATCCAGCAAACTCAGGGAGCAGATTTACACACTGGGCAACAACAAAAAAAGAGATGATCCGTTTATGGTTTCAAAATATAATAATAGCCATTCTGACAGGAGTAAGATGGTATCTCAGAGTTGTTTTGATTTGCATTTCCCTGATGGCTAAGGATGTTGAACACTTTCTTATATGTCTTTCAGCCATTTTAGATTCCTCTATTGAGAATTGTCTATTTAGTTCTGTACCCCACTTTTTAATTGGATTGTTTGGTGTTTTGGAGACTAGTGTCTTGAGGTCTTTGTATATTTTGGAGATCAGCCCTCTGTCGGATGTGGGGTTGATGAATATCTTTTCCCAGTCTGTGGGCTGCCCTTTTTGTCTTGCTGACTGTGTCCTTTGCCTTACAGAAGCTTCTCAGTTTAAGGAGGTCCCATTTGTTAATTGTTGATTTCAGTGTCTGTGCTACTGGTGTTAAGTTCAGGAAGCAGTCTCCTGTACCGATTAATTCAAGGTTATTTCCCACTTTATCTTCTAATAGGTTCAGTGTGGCTGGGTTTATGTTGAGATCTTTGATCCATTTTGACTTAAGTTTTGTGCAGGGTGAAAGGCTTGGATATGTACTCACTCATATGTGGATTTTAGACATAGAGTAAGGGATTACCAGCCTACAATCCACACTGCCAGAGAAACTAGTAAACAAGGAAGACCCTAAAAGAGACAAACTTTGTCCCCTGGAGAAGGGGAAAGGGTCACCATCCCCTGAGCAAATTGAGAACATGGGAAGAGGGGGGAGGAAGCTACAAGAGTGAGAAGGGAAGCAAAGGAAGGATGCAGACGTCATGAGGAAGCAGAAAGGTTGAGTCAGGTGTAGATTGGAAGAAAGGATATGTGATAGGTAGGATTTTAGTTGGGGGAGTGGTAGGGGAGGAAGGGAGGGAGAAGGGAACTGGGATTGTAATGTAATTCAATCTTGTTTGTAATTCAAATATATAAAAAAATTTAAAAAACAAAAACAAGAAAAGATTCTGAATAATGATGTGTGTGGTGGCACAATCTGTAATCAAAGCTAGCCTTAAGACAACTGAGGCAAGAAGGTTGTGAGTTCAAGGCTAGCCCAAGCTATATTAGGAAGATTTTGTCTCAATTTTTACATGTACAAAAAACCATTCTCGTTTGTCATTTCATTTTTATGTTTTTTTAAAATTTTGTAAGTTCAAATATAAAAATTAAAAATATTTTCAAGTAAAAAAATATAATAATAGCTTGATCAGACATTTTTACTCAGAGAAAGAAAACTAAAAAGCTATACATCAAAATGTCAATGATTAATTCTGAATTGATCATTATGGCTAATTTGAATTTTTATCATTATTGTATATATGTGCGCACATGTATATATGATGTATGCTTGTACATGTGGGCTCACCTCTGCCACTGTGGATTCTGGGAATTGAACTCATGTCATTGGGCTTGCTTGGTAAGCACGTTTACCCACTAACCCATCTCAGCAGCACTGATCTGAACTTTTTAATTTCTGTCTGTGACTAGCTGAATTTTCTATGACCTAGAAAAAGCCTTTTCTTTTTAAAAGCAAAAGTGGACAACTGTCTCTGTTTCTGAAAGAGAATGGAGTCTTCCGCCATGAAATGGAGCAGAGTGGATTGCTAGCCTCAGATGACCACCATTAGGCCAGAGTGTGGCCAGTGGGCCAGTGCTGGCATCAGACTCAGAGCTGCTGAAATGCAGGGTCTCACATAAAGGAAAGGACAGTGTGGAGACAGATTACCTAACGTTTTATGACTGTGAGCCTCGAACTGTTTCCAGCTTGGGAAGAGGGCAAGCTCATCATCAGAGCAGTTTTCTGGAGCAGGGTGGATCTAGTCTTGAGGGAAAAAGATAAATCTGGTTCTAAACGTGAGATTGAAGAACTTGAACGATAGCTGGACATCAACACTGGACATATAAGCTGGAGGGAAACTGAGGGTCCAGAGATGATGGGAGCGCACATGTGGCTGTGGTTGCTCACAGAGAACGCATGCACAAGACAAGAAGCTGAAGCAGTGTCTTGGTAAAGCCTGTATGGAGACAATGAAGAAAGAGAAGCAGAAAGTTGGCAAACCAAACATCTGAGGAGGAGAACAGAAGAAGAGGACACTAATTTTACTTTAGAATCACAGGTTTCACCACCAGACAACTCCAAAGTTTCTGACCTTTTCAGTAAAGTTTTAATGAAAATTTTGCTATTTGTGTAATGTCGAAAATAAAACAGCTTATCTGTGTTTCATTCCTTCACTCAGCAAACATTTACTTAGCGCTTACTATGAGGACAGAGCAGTCAAAAGCTCTTGCCCCGTGGGGACTATGTTCCGGTTCTAAAGGGAGACAGACAGGAAGGAAGGAAGCATGTTCTGTGTTAGATGGTCGTGACTGTCACTAAAGGAGTTGTAAGGATAGGTGAGCTTTAAACGAAGCAGCGGAAAGACCCCACTGAGGTGATCAGATCCAAAGAGGAAGTCACCCTGAGGCTGTGGGTGACCAAGGTCAGTGTGGTGGGTGAGGCAGGGTGGAAGAGAGAGCCCAAAAGGAGAGGCCCTGTGAGGATTTTGAGCACTTATGGGACATTTTCTAACTTGGATTTTAATGTTTCAAGTGCTATTGTTAAAAGCATTCTATGTTGGGGTAGGGTGGCATAAATCTTTAATCCCAGCACTCAAGAGGCAGGGTCCAAAGGTTTCTGTGAGTTTATAGCCAGCCTGGTGGTCTACACAGTGAGTGAGTACCAGCCAGGGCTACATTGTGAGACCCGGTCTCAAACAAAAAGAAAAAGAATACACTAAAAAGGAAAATCAGATAGGGGCTACTGCAACTACCTGGTAAAGAATGAGGGCAACTTGAACCAAGCACCTTTGATAGTTTTATATCTTAACAGAGAGTCACCATGTTTGCCTTTCTTCTAGTATATCCCCCTAAAGTGGAGTGGAAGGGGGGTTGGAAGATTGTATGTGTAGGAGAAAAAGAAGTGAAGACCTTGTGCCTTACATAACTCTATGTATTTTTTATATATGTCTTTAGGCACACAGAATTGAAGCGATAAGCAACTTGAACATTTAATATGTTTGCATACCTACATCCAAATTATTACAGCCTCATGAAAATGTTTAAAAATAAAACTCCAAAAGCCAGTTATCACTACTTTGTTGATGAATTTATATTTAGGCCAAGGCAATAATAATAGAACCTGGTAATTTTTTTAAAAGACATGAGCATTATTTTTGAAACGCAGAGTCACTAAATAATGACTGGTTGTGAAAGGTGTAATTTTAAACCTTCCCTTCTGTCTGTGCTATAATTAAAACAAAAATAAAAGTGAGTCTAGAGAGTTGTGCACCGGTCTGAGTCACAGCAGGACGTGTAATTTGCTTTTCTTATGGATCTGAGACCAAAGGCTCCCATTATTTCCTAAAGACTAAAAGGATAAACCGATTGTTTTCCATTTTAAAACATGCAGACAACTTAGTGAAGTTAAATGTTGACTTGGAGCAGAGTTGCCAGGGGTTGGTCAGCACCACCTGGGTGCCCAGCAGCGCTTCAGTATGTACAGAGTGCTGTCACTGGTTTTATCCCCCTGAGCCTCACTACAGACCTTTCAGGCCCTGGCTGTCTTACAGATGAGCACTCCGGTGTGGGGCAGGAGTTCTTAGGGGGTGCCCTGTCACCCCACTCCCGGTCTGCTGCTTTTCATACCATTCCACTCTGCGTTCTGCTCCACGGACGAAACCCAGGGGAATCTTCGGTTCGCCCGGGTCAGCAAGACCTGTTATGATAAAGCTTGAGGGGGACCTTGGCGAATTCCATTGCAGGTGAGAGTAACCAAGGCAGGGAGCAAACATGCCAGGCAGATGGGGCCTAGTGAGAAGTTTTATTAGAAAGGGAAGTGAGGGGAAGGGAAGAGAGAAGAGGTAAAGAGACCCAGAGACAGAGAGGACAGAAGAGAAGAGGGAGACAGGAAAAGTCCTGTCTGCCCCAGGGGAACGCAGGAAAAAGAAAGAGAAAGAGAGCATAAAGAAAACTGGAAAGAGAGGAGCCAGAAAGACAGCATAAGTGGGCAGAGATCTTTCTTTTACACTGCCTGAGTGCATTCGGCCAGGTGACAGGGGCAGGCCAGCAAAAGGCCTGAATCCTTACAAGACCACCAGGAAAAAAAGCAGCCATGAAAAACTCCCAGCCTGGGATGAGTCTTAGGAGAAACACCACGGTTGCTCCAATGTAAGGCTGGAAAAACAAAGAAGCAAGTTTGTTCCAAATCACCCAGTGAGTGGCTCTTTTGACTCAGGGCAGTCGCCACTCCTGCTGACTTCGGTGGCCTCTGCTCCCCTTGGCAGCTTGTTTGAGCCGCTGGCCTGCTGTCTTGACAGCTCCACCAGAGCGCAGACAGGGCAGGAAGGAGAGCATCTTCAATGCTTGGCTAAAAGCTATAGAGAGCTCGGTGGCAGAGGAGCGTCCTGCTTTGCAGAGGACCTGGGTTCTATTCCCAGCACCCATCCAGCAGGTCACAACCTTCTCCACACTTCTGACCTCCTCAGACTTCTGTCCACACCATACACATACTGTGACACATATACATACACACACAATAAAACAAATGCACATTTAAAAAATAAAATAAGTTGCAAGAAAGAACCATAAGGCATTATCTTAATTTAGGCTTTGGTATCTCTCTACACTTCAAGTATTAATATGATTTTGTCAAACTCCCCTGGGGAAACTTCGAATAGTGCAATGAAATCTTCTTAGAACTGGAAAATAAAGTTTTATTATATTTCAATTTATTTCTATTGCTGACTTTCCTAATTGACACAAAATGTCAAGTGTTTTGAAAGGCCAGCGCGTGCGCACACACACACACACACACACACACACACACAGAAAAACAGATGGGCAATGGATGAGAGTAGACAAATCACAAAAAAAGAAATAAAACCCCCAGGGACCAATGAAAATATTCCACTTTACCAGCAATTAAAGAAATGAATGTTTAGCCGGGCGTTGGTGGCTCACACTTTTAATCCCAGCACTCAGGAGACAGAGGCAGGCAGATCTCTGTGAGTTTGACACCAGCCTGGCTACAGAGCAATTTCCAAGATAGACTCCAAAGCCACAGAGAAACCCTGTCTCAAAAAACAAGAGAGAGAGAGAAAGAGAGAGAGAGAGAGAGAGAGAGAGAGAGAGAGAGAGATGTTTAAAACTAGAAAGTGACTGGTAAGGGTGTGGCGAGACAGGTGTTTTCATAAATTTCAGAAATTTAAAACATTACCACCTTTCTAAAGAGAAATCTGGCCATATAGAGATTGATCCTAATTCCAGGCATGTTAATGCATGCTTGTAGTCCCAGCTCTTGGAAGGCTGAGGCAGGAGGACTACTGAAAGTTTGAGGGTAGACTGGGCTACAAACTAGAAGAAACCAAGCCAGCCAGCTCTACATAGTAAGACTCTGTCTTCACACACACACACACACACACACACACACACACACACACACACACACAGCCCTCCAGATTAAAAATAATAGTTTTAAAAATAAAAAAAATAGGCAGCTGGAAAAGTGACTCACCACTTCAAAGCCCTTGATTGCTCTTGCAGAGAATACAGGTTCAATTCCCAGCACCTCATAAACCTGCACCTGTACCAGAGAACCTGTCATCTCTTCTGACCTCCGCTGGTAGCAGTCGCTCAAGCATTGCATAGACATCTATGCAGGCAAAACACTCACACACCTAAAAGAAAACAAATCTTAAAAAGCAGATAAATAAAACACAAGTAAAATGGCAATAAGTGTACTGAGAAAGAAGTCCGGAATTGAAATCACGCTGAGGAAGGAGAGAGTTTCCCACTTTCTTTCCCTCCACTGTTGTCAGCATGGGCTCAAGGCCACCTGAAACCCAAAGAAGTAACAGGACATGGACGAAGAGCTCCAGGGGAAGCCAAATGAAGCGCAGAGGGAAAGGAATTCCCTGCTTGAATCCAGCCACAGACACCGCGCTCCCTTTCCCTTTCTGTGTCTCCTGCCCCTGCTGAGGCACCCAGGAACAGTGGCAGGGCCAGCTGTCTGCACAGAAGCAGGGTCACAGATGCTAGTTCTAAGCTGGGGGCTGGGGAAGGCGGTTGTTTCCGAACTGGAATGTGGGCCTGATGTGGGAGTCTCAGGCGCATCCCAGGTGGATCTGTCACGTGTGCTGGGAATAGAACTCTGCAGCTCAGAAGAGGCCTACGCTAGAGTGCTAGGCTTATGAGTCATCTGCACTTGGAAGTTATTTAAAGCTAAATACTTTAGATGTTCGCTTCTTCGTTACTGGTAGTGGCCGATGACGGAGATTCCCACGCAGCATTCCTCGCTGTCTGCTTACTGAAGAGGAAGACGGCACAACAGATTCAGACAGGCCTGAAGAGCGAGGTTATCTTACCGGCGCACAACATCAACAGGCTCCCACTTGGAGCTGAGGTCTGAGGCCTGGCTGCTGAGCAAGACATCTTCGGATTTTGCTTGCATACCTCCTAAAAATCAACTTGAAAAACTTGATATCCTCTCACACATTGTCAGATTTTCATCGTTTTTTTTTTTTTAGATTTATTTTTCAATTGTTTAATTACGTGCGTGTGAGCACATCTTTGTGTGGATATGTGCACGAGCTAAGTTGCCCAAGGGAGCTAGAGGCATCAGCTCTCCTAGAGCAGAGGAGTTCTAGGCAATTAGGAGTCACCTGCTGTGGATGCCGGGAACTGAATTCCAATGTCCTGAAAGAGCAGCATACTCTTTTACCCTCTGCGCCATTTCTTCAGCCCTCACCATAAGCTTACTAAACGGCAAGGCATGTGATTTGGGGTACATAATACTTGCTGACATGTTTAAAGTTAAACTACTACATCACTCAAACATAGCCAAAAGATGGCAAATACCATGCAGGTCTTACCATTATATATTCTTAAAAATCTATAAAAATCCAGCCAGTGAGAGAGCTCAGCACGCAAAGGTACTTGCTACCAAGTCTGACAACCTGAGTTTGATTCCAGGGACCGGCATTATGGAAGGAGAGAAGAGATTCCCACAAGTTGTCCTTCAACACATGTGTTGTAGCTCAAATAGCACTCTATAGCTCTCTCTCTCTCTCTCTCTCTCTCTCTCTCTCTCTCTCTCTCTCTAGTGTGTGCATGTGTGTGTGTGTGTGTGTGTGTGTATGTGTGTGTGTGTGTGTGTGCATGTGTGTGTGTGCATGTGTGTGTGTGTGTGTCTTTGTGATGTATGCACATGAATGTGTAGGTACATGAACATGCGTGCCAAGCAGAGGAGGGTGCCTGTCTCCTTTCTCACTCTCCATCCCATTCTCTTGAGACAGGGTCTCTCCCTGAATGGAAAGCTCATCATCTTGGCTAGGCTAGCTGAGCAGCAAGCTCCTGGAATCTGCTTATCTCCACCCTTCAATGCTGGGATTACAGCACACATGGCTAATGCCAAGCCCCATTTTCCGTGTGGGTGACAGGGATTCAAACTCAGATCCTGTCAGCACGATAAGCAGTTCCTACCCACCGAACTCTTGCAGCCCCGACTCTTTTTCACTGTCACAAATTCCACATCATTCTCTTTTCTCCTTGAACTCATACTTGTACAGATTGTACCTTATTGTGCCATATTTTGATGCTTGAAATACATTATTGAAAATTCTATCATATTTTTTACAATGCAATATGTATACAAATTGAAATATTCTCTGGTTCTAAAATTGCTCTCATTTTTTAAGTATGTAGTCACTATTATTAGTAATAACTAATGTATATAGTTATTATATAAATAAATTTGATTAACCAGCATAAATAGCACATGCCTTTAATCCCAGTGCCCAGGAGGCAGAGGCAGGCGGATCTCTGAGTATGTGGCCAGCCTGGTCTATGGAGTGAGTTCCAGGACAAGCAGAGCTACACAGAGAAACCAGTCTCAAAAAACCAAAGACCAATTGATCAATAGAATAGTTAAATAATATTAACAAATATGCACAAGTGGCATGTTTAGATACTTTAAAATTATTGCAAATGCATTATGTGGTCAAATAGTAAAGCCTATTTTGATTAATTTATGTATATGTCAGTTAATATTAATATTGTTATAATTAGACACATATTTTAGTCCTTTTTAAATTCACGTTCTGAAAAGAACTTACCCATGTAAATGAGTAGCTTGAACAGGGATTTTATTGTAGTCTGCAATTATTTGAACACCTCTAGTTATATGTCTAAAATCACATAGTAATGTACCATCAAAAATTGTATTTTAATGAGTCTCCAACTGACCACTCAAAGTTCCTCCTTTAATTTTGTTGCTAAATGACTTGTTACCCGGTTGTAATAATCACTCACTTCTCACCGTCCACACTAATAGTATGAATTGCCTATTTGTTAAGAGCGTCTTCCACCCTGGGGCAATGTGCTGCTGAATGCTGGCATTTCCTAACTGCCGAATGCAAAGTTTCCCAACACTGGTGATGGGGAGGGAATTGTGCAAGGGAAGCTGAGAACCAAGAAGGCGGACTGACGCTGCAAGGCGCTGAGAGACAGATAAGATTTAAGAGGAATGCGGAAGTCCAGGACTCCAGCAAATTCTCTTAGGCTTTCGTATGCCTTGGAAATCTTGGTGTGCTCTCAGTTAACTAATAAGCATTTCCCAAATGAGAAAAAAATGAAGGCAGGTGCTGGCCTGGGAGCAGGTGAAGAGGGGAGGAGGGAGGGGAGGAGGGAGGGGGGAGGCAGGCAGAAGTGTTGAAGGTTACAGGAGAAGATGGTGTGACCACCTGGTGTTTGGAAACTCTTCAGTGCCTGGAGTGGAAGGTCAGAGGGGAAAGGAGCGTGGTGAAGAGGAAAGGAAAACCCACCTTCATTCTCAAAAACCTAGTAGAAACTTGAGACCAGATCCCTCCCTCCTGAGTCAGAGCTCTGGATTGCATTTTAATCATCCAACAAACATTTCTTGGCATTTTTCTAAAGCAGGGCCTGGGCCAAGCCTCAAGGATACAAAGACTTTACATCAGCTGATCAGGTCTAGATCCTCTAGCCCAGACAGCTCCCTCCCTGCTTTCCACTGGGGACTTCTCCACACAGTACTGTTCCCCATTCTACCCCGCTCATTCAAGCGAGCACTAGGGCCTTCCACATGCTAGGCAAGCTCCTACCATCAAGCCACAGCCCGGCCTACTCCCTGCTTTCTAAGGCAGAGCAGACTGTGGGCTTAATCTGAGATAGTTAAGCTTTTAGCCCTTGAGCACTTTAGCTATTTTGGGGACAAAGGTAAGATCTAGACATTAGAAGCCAGAGTTGGATACAGGTAGGCAATGAGAAGCTTCTCTGTGTATGGTACACAAATGTTACTGTATTTTCATTCATTTCCCAGTATCAATACAGAAGCATTGTAAACCAGGTTAACAAATTATAAACCAAAACATATAAAGAAAAGTTTAAACGTACTTCCTGGTGTTACATGTGGCCTGCAGATATTTTTGATTTGGTAGAGACAGTGTTGATGATTTTTTTAAAAAGTAATAATTCATTTATGGCACTACAATTTTCAAATAACAATTAGATATCTTGATTGTGGTGAAAAATTGGCATTGCAACGGTCAATTGGCAATGAGCAACAGCTGTCCCTGAAGACACAGCACACCCTTCCCCCATGACCCACCTACAATGCCAAACTGCCTGCCTCATACCCATCATCTTGAGAGTTTCTCTCCAGTGCAATGGAGTTATCTGCCCTCACGTGGCCTTCACACTTAACATGACTGCACACAGCCCTCACTGGCACAGTAACACCATCTTCAAAAGCAGTAAGTTACAGAGGCTGTTGATTTTGTTCTAAAAATAATACATGTGCAATTTAGGAAATGAGTAAAATGAAACAAAATTATGAAGTCTATCAATAACCTTGCCACCCTGGAGTAATCATTGCTAATACTTCAAAAGGTGTTTTTCTTTCTTTTTCCATTATTTCATTCAAATCTGTCCATGTGTGGGTATGCAGGCATTTCCTTTTTATTTTAATTTTCTTTTTCAATTCTTTCCTTCCTTTTCCTTGTGCAGATCAAAGCCATTATTATTTTCCTCAGTGTTTACAACCATCAGATTTTCTTGACAATCACGGTTTCCTAGAAATCCTTCTAACTACACTTATTAATATAGTAATGCTATGTACATCGAGCCCTATACAGAAGTTCTATTTATTTAGAATCCATTGCACACACTGTATGACATTTCTAACTTATTTAAACTGTTTTTGAACACTCTAGAGGACAGCTTTAAAGCTGAAATAATGAAATCTATCACTTAGTTTTGGCAGAGAGTGCTATCCTGCCACTTTGGTTTCAGACTTTCAGCTGTAATAACCACTTTCAGATGACTGTGTAGTTGTATCATATCATTTGTTCATATCTGTATTGGAAAAAAAAACACGAAACCAACCAAACCCTTAAGACAGTGGTTCTCAACTTATGCTTGACCTTTTTGAGGTTAGACAACCCTTTCACAGGAGTCACATATCAGATATCCTACATAGCAGATATTTACATTATGATTAACAACAGTAACAAAATTAGTTATGAAATAGCAATGAAATAATTTTATGGTGGGATTAGTACAACATGAAGAACTGTACTAAAGTGGGGCAGCTTTAGGAAGGTTGAGGACCACTGCCTTAAGAGACAACTAGGGAAATGATGAAAGCAAGAAGCAAGCATCCCTTCGCTGCATCTCCCAACACTCAGGACAACATAGAAATTTAATTTGGGCCATTGGTGTGCTTCTCCTTCTAAATCTAGAAGTTCTATGTTCTTTTATTTTATCCACATTAGTGGGGCTTATGTAGACATCAAGCTCATAGAAGGATATCTGTCGAGATTTCTGCACATCTTTGTCATGGAGTTTTATCCTGGGTTGGTGACTATTTGTCCTATGAAAGCCAAGCTACTGGGGAGTTGCATTTTTCCAGAAAGTAAATCATGAAAAGAAAAGTAAAAATTTCACAGAAATTGTTGGAGAGATAGGAACAGTATTTATCACTGTTTTGAATGTGATTGAGAAGATTCCAAGGTTTTGCTATACCAGTGATTCCTGCAACCTGAAAGGAGAAATCATGAGTTCAAAGAATTCTTCTTCTCTCCAGGTAAAATTAAGACGTGTTGGGAATGGGTGTTGTCTTAATGTGGTCATTTTGGTCATGTGGAAAAGAATCTTTACTGTAAGTTTTGGCTTTGTAATGCTGTTTTTGACTTTTTCATTGTAGGTTGAAGCAATTTCAATAGCATTAGAAAAAAATTGAAGCAACAATTGTCAAAACTAACCCCCATTTTAATGTTATTCCATGTTCAACACTTTTTTCTTGGACAATTCATACATTGACTCTTTTGATAGACATTTACAGAATACCTAGTATGTGCCAGATGTGCCCAGTCTGAGGTAAAGGATGAGAAGGGCATAGTTCTCACTTTAGGGAAAGACCACTAAACTACAGAGCTGGGACTAGGTGTCCTCTAGAGACAAAGGAAGCATGCAAAGTGACACATTGGAAGATCAATGCCATTCTAGGGGACACACAAATGAAAGGATTCGGCCACTGAGTCTCACATGAGGAAGTGGAGAACACTGAGATCAGGGGGTGCTATATTATTGAGGTACAGAGTGAAGGAAGTGTGTGCTAAGAGTGGGAGGTGTCTTAGGGAAGCACAATGGGTTCAACACAACCAAACAGTCAAGGTTGAGAGATGGAAAAGATGATTGCAGATAAAGGAGCAGATGGTGGGTGCCAGTGGCAAAGAACCCTTTGCTACACAATGAAGACAACACGAACCCATGGAGAATATTTTAGCAGCAGACAGCCATAATCCAATTGATGTGTTTTAGATGACCAGTTAGCAGGATAGGAAATCAGCACAGGCCAGTCAGAAAGATGGTGCAACACCCAGGGAAGAGGGGATAATGACAACCTCCTCAGTGGCAAAAACACAGAAAAGAGGTGCAGCTGACGACACTTAGCACATAAAATGACACCTGGCAACTTCCTGCCTGGGAAGAATGAGGAACTTTCTGGTCATAGTCACTACAAATACTCATAAAAAAATGTTTAATATCCTTCACCAAGTGGAATCCGAATTAACACAATATTCATTGTTATGCTTGAGTTCTAGATCACAAATTGAAATCTCCCCCGCCCCTTGAATGAAATAGTTCTGATGATTTCAGCATTAACTACATCTTTTTTCCGAGTCATGAAACCATATGCTGAGAAGGTGTCAAAATAAAAGCAGGGATGTGGTTCTTCTGAGCTACAGCAGCTTCACACTCTCTGCCACCACAGTCAACTATGCGGGTTCACACGCCCACCTCATACCAGTATTAATAGCCTTGAGCTTTCTCAATTTTCCACTCAAAAGTAATTTTAAAACAATAAGCTGACTGCCAAGTATGCTAGTCTTTTTTATAGCCAATACACATAGCATTTTCATTCTAGTTTTTTTCTTAAATTGTAAGAGTCATCCTGACTGTTCAAAAGAGCAGACAACTAATAGCAACCTTGTTCAATGGGTCAGAATTAGCAAGGGAATTGTAAGAAACACAATGTGATTTTAAAGTCAGTACTCAAGTCACGGGCTGTGGTGGGGTAAATTGACATGTACTCGATAACTCCAAGTTACGTAAGTCAAATGGGAGAACCACTGCTTAAGCCTTATGGAGATGTGTGATAAAGAATAATTGGATAACTTAGTTATCCTATGTTATGTAAAAGGAATGTTGTAAGCTTGAACCTTTCTTTTCCATCATATGTTCTTGAACTTAATGATAAATTGCTGTTTCTATAATGAAAATTTGAAAGTCTACTATCGGTTTCACTTAACAATAGAAGGAATGGATGATGGAAACTCATTTTGGAAAATTCCTGACTCCATTAAAAATTCCATAAGAGATTCAGAATTTCCAAGACAGGAATTCGGGTCATGGTTTATACAGTAGATGAGTTCCTATACATTGACTTCAGAGAAGAAGCCATGGGGATTATTTTGCTTAGCTACCCAATATTAAGAAACCAAAGACTACAGAATTATCAGATGTGACCAGGGTGACAAGATTGGTTGGCAATGGCCTTTAAATCTAGGTTAGAGCTCTTCCCAAGCTCCAGCCTGTGGTTTCCATCACTTATCATCAGCTCCATCAGATCAGAGAAGTTTCACTAGAGAAGGAATTCTCCCTTATAAACTTAATTACCAGCCTCTAACTTACTCTGTATTTTATAAACTCTGATTAATATCACTCCTATTCAGCATTCTTAAGGGAATATATGCAAGTAATATCACATGTCAGATTTGAACTGTAAAGATTTGGAGGTTGGGTGGGGACATAATCTGAACTGACCAAAGAAATTAAATTAAAAATAATTTATAGTAATATTTTTTCTTTGCAGTAAGCAGCAATGAGCCTAAGCTAACCTGTCTCCTCCAAAGATATTAAGGATCTTATTTTAGCAACTGTATACAGATGATGAAGAAATGGGGGTTGTTGAATCTCATACTGCATCAAAGGTGTCTAAATTCCAGCCAGTCTCTACTCAATTTGTAATTTTTGGAAACTCTTCTCATGGTTTTACAGTCATTGTGAAAAAAGAATCTCCAGGAAATGGAAGGTGGAGAGCTAGTTGAAAACTACCAGAGAGGCTTTCAAGGGAGCCTCAGGTAGGGATGGCCCCCAGCTTCCAACTCATCATCTTTTTTCATCATAGAATATAGAAAGAAATGAGGTCACCCTGTTAATAACGACAAACAAAAGACATTGGACTAATCGGGACACTCTGTCTTCATGTGGAACATTCAAACATAATTACTTGATTCTTGGACACTAAATACCTTTTTGCAAATTTGTCTTGAGAGTGCTTACCCCTAAAGAACATTTGTCTGCTCAGGGCTATTCATTTTCATATAAACTAAATGAGGGTATGCCGGGGAAACTCCAAAGCCAAAAATAGTTACTCAAACCCTTGTGGCTAAACCCCTGAAGGCTATTTATTAATGAGGAGACTACCTCATGTGTCCTAGTCCTTTAATAAAATCTCTTTCATAAGGTGGTTCCTACTGACATGAGAGGCCCCACACTATGCATGCCAGTTTACTCATCTCCCAGAGACTCAGTAACACACACATTGCCCCACTGCAAAATGAAGGAATCAACTCTGAGAAGAGAAGACAGTGGTTCCAGGTCACATGGCCAAACTTTCGTGACTGCCTAAGCACAGAGTTCAAGTCCACTCCTCTTTTTCTAGCTAAAAGCTGCTAGAGGACTCCAAATCTACATCTGAATAGAAAATATACTGTGAACTCTCATCTCCTTTGGCTAGGGAAAGAGTGGGTCTTCCCATAATGGCATATTATCTTCTTATGCATTTTACTGGGAAAATCTTATGGTTAGTCTTTACTTCAGAGAGCTAGAAAATGTCTCTAGCGATGATTAATTCAGTCTGGGCTCAATGTTTAAGAAATTTAAACCATCCATCAAGCCAGACATCAATCATCGAAGCTTTGTGGCATTGAACTGTCAGATGTCAAAGGGAATGATGACAGGGGCCTGAGTCAGATAAGATGGCAAATTAACAAAGGAGGCCTCAGGTTAGGGCCAAGTCGGAGTGTTTGAAGCATATGTTGAAGTACAGTTTCATCTCAAACTGAAAGGCGCTGTCAGGAAAGCAGTGCAGTTTTGATTGAAAGAGCCAAGGAGACAAGACAGCTGAGTTCCCAGCAGGCTCTGGTTTTGTCAGCAGCAGCCTCACTGCTGTCCGACAAAGCATTTGGGCTGGCAATGGGAACCAGTGCAACAGAACATTAGGTCATGTCAAGTTTGCCAATGCTGGTCAAGTATGTTCTACATTTAGAAGAATTATTTCTGGGGCCCTGCTCCCTTAAAAGGCCACAGGACAGCCTAGAGTCAACTAGAGGGACAGTCTTAGTTTCACTTCCCCTATATGTTACTCAACGTGAAATAGCACCATCTCTGCAATCACAGATATTAACGTGAATTAGTGTAATCATATCTGTCTGAATTGTTTCCCAGATTTGCCTATCATGAAATGCAATAAGCATGCTAAAATATATTTAAAAATTAAGAGTTTTTAACCAAAAACTCAAAGGACATAAAGATGGTATTTTTAAATGAGATCACCTCCCTGCTTCTAATTTTTAAAACCAATTATAATATTCAATGTAGAAAAGGGTAGATTAAGATAGGTGTTCTCCTCCTCCACTGCTAGTGGGAGTGCAAACTCATACAGCCACTTTGGAAATCAGTAGAGATTCCTCAGGAAAATGGGAATCAGTCTACTTTAAGATCCTGCAATTCCACTCTTAGGCATATACCCAAAGGATGCACATTCATATCACAAGGACATCTGTTCAACTATGTTCATAGCAGCATTATTTGTAATAGCCAGAACCTGGAAGCAACTTAGATGCCCCTCAACTGAAGAATAGATAGAGAAAATGTGGTACATTTACACAATGGAGTACTACTCAGCGGGGGAAAAAAAACAATGGAATCTTGAAATTCGAAGGCAAATGGATGGAACTAGAAGAAACCATCCTGAGTGAGTTAACCCAGTCACAAAAGGGCAAACATGATATGTACTCACTCATATATGGATTTTAGATCTAGAGCAAAGGATTACCAGCCTACAATGCACACCACCAGAGAACTAGGAAACAAAGAGGACCCTAAGAGAGACATACATGGTCCTCTGGAGAAGGAGAAAGGGTCAAGATCCCCTGATAAAATTGGGAGCATGGGGAAGGGGAGAGGGATTTAGAGAAAGAGAAGGGGAGAAGAGGAGGGGAGAGGAGGACATGAGGGAACAGGAAGATTGGTTTGGTTGGGGGAAGAATAGAGAAGAGCAAGAAAAGAGATACCATAATAGAGGGAGACATTATAGGTTTAAAGAGAAATCTGGCACTAGGGAGATGTCCAGAGATCTACAACGATAAGCCCAACTAAGAATCTAAGCAATAGTGGAGAGGCTACCTTAAATGCCCTCCCCTGATAATGATATTGATGACTACCTTATATGCCATCCTAGAGCCTTCATCCAGTAGCTGATGGAAGCAGAAGCAGACACCCACAGCTAAACACTGAGCTGAACTCCTGGAATCCAGTTGCAGAGAGGGAGGAGTGATGAGCATAGTGGTCAAGATCAGGTTGGAGAAACCCACAGAAACAGCTGACCAGAACAAGGGGAGCTCATGGGCCCCAGACTGATAGCTGGGAAACCAGAATAGGACTGACCCAGACCCTCTGAATATAGGTGTCAGAAGGACTGGGTAATCTATGGGCCCTCTGGTAGTGGATCAGTATTTATCCTTAGTACAGGAATGGACTTTGGGATCCCATTCCACACAGAGGGATACTCTCTCAGCCTAGATACATGGAGGAGAACCTAGGCCCTGCTCCAAATGATGTGACAGACTTTGAAGATTCCCTCATGGAAGGCCTCACTCTCCCTGGGGAGCAGAAAGGGGACGGGATAGGGGGTCGGTTGGGGGCAGGAGAGGAGGGGAGTGAGAGGGAACTGGGGATTGACATGTAAAACAAGATTGTTTCTAATTTAAATAAAAAAGAGAGGAGGGGGGAGAAAAGAAAGTCAAGCTAAGGTATCAAAGCAAACAAAAACAAAAACAAAAAAGATAGATGTTCTCTTACCCAGCTGGTAAAAACGTAATTCCTTTGAGCTCTCTGCAAAGTAATTTATTAGTGTATTTCAAAAGTCCTAAGATACTCACACTGCCTCTGAAAGTACAGTAGAATCTGGAATTCCAGGGGTGAGGGCCATTTGTTTTCACAAGCCACCCAAGAGATTCCCTGGTTTTAGCTGGAGAACCTCTGCCCTGAAGATGCTCCACCCACGCCTCTAGCTTGCTGACCACATGTTATAGATGAATGATTCTGTGTTCTCAAATCTACACGCTAACAGCTAATTCCTAATGTTATGCCATTTGAGATGGATCATTGGTCGGTGACTGGGTCATGGAGGCTAAGCACTGGTCTGCTTTCTCCAATGGTGGGTCACAGTGAGAGGGCACTGCTGATTAACTGCAAACTGGGCTTCCGTAGTCACTGATCTTATACTTGCAGCCTCCAGAACTGTGGGGATACATTGCCTTTGATTCTAAGCTGAACAACAGCCTGTAGTGTTTTGTTCAGGGACTACAAAACACTGTATATAGGCCAACGAGTCATAAACCAATATCTGAATCCCAGATGAATTTTTCTTTATTATAAGCTCATATAACCAACCACTCCTCAGTCTTTCACTTTTGATACTTAAAAATACAAGTATCCCTTAGAGATACTTAAAAATAAATATTTTAATGTTTGAAAAATGTTCCCCCCTCAAAAAAATTCTTCTTAAACTAGATACAGGGGCATTTTGGAAGCAGAGATAGAGGATCAGGAGCTTAGGGTCATTCTTGGGTATATGGTGAATTGGAGGCCAGCCTGGACTACATAAGATCCCAAAACAAAAATAGCGACAGCAAAAATTTTTTCACCTCCATAAACGGTGCATTGTTCCTGTTGGGCTTCCCCTCTAGAGCTTCTGCACTGCCCACATAGTCAATCAAGCTCTGTCTTCTAAAGATACACAGCTGTGGGCCGAATTGTTTGCACTAAAACTCTGTCTCTGATACAGCAAGGTAATGACTCTGAAAGCCAAAAACTGAGCTCCCTTGCAGACTTTGGTCTAGTTCTTCCAGGCTACATAAAGATGAAAATGAAATGAGTGTTGTTGAGGCACTGTGTATGACGTTTTGTTATGGTCTCCCTTGAAGACTAAGGTAGACACCTGCTAACTATCTCCACTCATCACCGCTGCTACCAGCTACTGGAATCACTTGTCTCTTTTCTTTTTCTTTTTTATTCTCTCCTTTCCTCCGTCCTTCCCTCCATCCCTCTCTCTTCCCACTTTGAGATGAAGTCTCTCTATGTAGCTCAGGTTGAGCCAAAACTTGCAATTCTCTTCCCTCTGCATTGTAAATACTGGTGTTATGGTATTGTAGGCTTATGCCACCATGACTGACCTATTGCAATCACTTTCCAAAAAGCAGTCTCATCTCCTTAAAACCATTATTTATATTCAAGCAGCTGTATATATCAATCAGCAGGTGATCCCCAGTCCCACTCCAGGACACTGACCCTGGCTCCTCCTCCTCTGCTTGCTGCCCTCCCTGGGATCCTCCTGGCCAGCCTGCTGCCATGATGCTTTTTGGACAGGCTGGCAGATGTACAGCTGCGTTCCACAGCCCATGGGGAGCTCTCTTAGCCATGGAGTTGTGCTCAGGCCCAAATCTTCAGCCCTCCGAGTGTACTCCAAGCATACTTTCCAAGTCTCTTTAGCTGTTTCCTACTGTTTACTCTGAAAAATCCTGCATTTGAAGTTTCTCTTCTTGGCTTTCTTGGTGGCACACTGTCTGTCTCTTGGGGAAACAGCTTTTGGCTTGCAGCCCGAGTAGTGGAAGGTTGAAGGTTAATGTAGCTCTGGGACTAAAAGCACACCAATTAATACTTTACCGGCTACCCTTCATGCATTAGTGAAAATGTCCTGTACCGTTTGACTACTCTGGGCAGCTCTCCACTCCTTCCATGGTATGGAGAGAAAGTCGTTCTGAATTGGCTTCTTGAATGCATCTGAATCGTGCTTCTTCCCAGGTTTGGGGCCACCTCCAGCCTTTCTTCTTCCCAGCATGAACTCACCTTTAATGTCTCAATAGAAACATAATCAGAAAGTATATTTTTTGCCACTTTTGTATGAGTAGGTCTCCTGTTATACACTGACAGCATGCTCAAAAATGCTTCCAATTTATAATTTACGAATTCATAATTACCATTATCTTAGTGTCTACCTGTCTATGCTTATTTTTGTTTGCCAATTTAAAAAATATTTGTTTGTTTCATTTTAAGCATCTGTTTTGTTCTCTAATGTTATTGTAGTATATAGAACACATTAAGGGTTCAGTGGATATCGTGACTGAAGATATTTATGGATAGTTCTGACTGGTTAAACGATTTTTGCATAGGTCTCAGAATTAAGATTTATGTATTGTATTTATTTTTGTGGTTTTGTTCTTATATTTTGAGATTATTTACATCATTTCTTCCTTCCCTTTCCTCCCTCAAAACTCTCTCATATGCCTTCCTTGCTCTCTTTTAAATTCATGGCCTATTTTTTCATTAATTATTGTTATATGTATATATGTGTAGACGTTATATTCATAAATATAATCTGCTCAGCCTGAACAGTGTTACCAGTATGTATGTTTTTAAGACTGACCATTTGGTATTGGATAACCAATTAGTGTACTCTTCCCTGGGGAAGAATATTTCTTCCACTCTCAGTATTTCTTAGCTGCCTGTGGTTCTTTGCATAAAGTTGAGGCCTCATAGTCTTTCCACTTTGGCATGTATATCGGTGTCATCCTTGTTCAGCTCATGTTTAGGCAGCCATGTTTGTGAGACTTTATGAATGTTGTATCTGTTTATATGCAGTATCCCAAGATTACAAAGATGTGGATTTTTTATTAAAAAAAAATAACTCCATTTGCAACGGCTTTTCTGAATGTGTCAGGATGCTACCATATAATCATCACAAATTTGGAAATAAATGTGCTCAATTATAAGTCATATACCCTACTTTAAATTCCTTCTCCTTGCTCCTCCTCCTCTGCCTCCTCTCCCACAATGCTGAGAACTGAACTCGGGGCCTTAAGCCAACACTGTACCACTGAACTACACTCCCAGCCTGCTAGTTTACATGTTTACTCTATCAAAAAGACCTTCGTTTCAAGAAACTCTGGCAACAGATGTGGTGTGTGTGTGTGTGTGTGTGTGTGTGTGTGTGTGTGTGTGTGTGTGTGTTTCAGTCATATATATCTACATTAACAAAATCCTAGTTCCTATTTTGTATAATATTTCACTGGAGAAGAGAACCTAAAATCTTCTGATTTTTTAGAGGGAGAAAAAACAGATTTTACAATACAGTTAGAAGATCACCTAGAATGTTTGCACAAAAACCTGAGAGACAGTTTCAGTCACATCTTTTTATATGTGGGCTTCTTAAAAATTATGTAATTCATTTATAGAAAGAAGACATTTGATTGTTCTATTCACATCCTTTTCCAGTTTTCATTTCCATGGCAGCTACATTTCACATATGGCTGACAATTGCTTGGACTGATCACTGGTGTGAATCTGGGCTGACCAAGGGCGGAGCTTCAGTCCTCTTCCCCCTTTAAAGGGTATAAACCACCTCTAACAGAAAGGTTTTGCAGCAAAGGATCACCAGCTTTTTTTTTCTATGTTATGAAGAAATCCAACCAGAACTAACCTAATGTGATCTAATTTCCAACACATTTCGCTGTTTCTTTTCAAATTCATTATCTGCTGGCTGAAGAAACCAAAGAGAATAGAGTTCACACCCTGGCTTCCTTCTAGAACTTTCCACACACCGTCAGGCTTTTCCTATCTCCGATCCTCTGGCATAACCATTCTTTAGACAAGGTTCTCTTTCCCTTCCCTTCCCTTCCCTTCCCTTCCCTTCCCTTCCCTTCCCTTCTCTTCAGTATTCCAGTCTCCTGCCTTTTTACTTGCTTTTTAGTAAAAGCAAGTAAAGTTTACACGATTTCTTCCAGTAGTCTAGAATATAAGCCATTTCACGGGTCTTTACCACCCTAGCATGATACATCGTAAAAACAGCAGTTTTATTAATTGGCTCTAAACAGTATGGCTTGGCTTTGCCTGGTAAAATTAATATGATTAAAACACGAACACACACACATGCATACACAGATACACACACAGGAAGATAAACTTTAAGGACATGCCAATTTAAAAAGTCATCTACATAAAGAAAATACTAAAAACTACTTTACATCAAAGAAAATTAAATAATTGGCGGTATAAATGAATGAAAAATGAGGAATGTGCAGTGAGAAACTGATATAATGCATTCCAATAGATAAAAACAAAAACAAATTAAGTTTTATAGTTGTTTTCCAAAGGCAGCTGTGCTTCACTGTAAATATTGAAATATTTCAAACTTTACATTTTTCATGTACATTGTAGCTATCATTATTCAAATTTCATTCATCACTTGAGGTTTAACAAAGACCATTCATTGATAGAATTTCAGCATTTGCAAAACCTTAAGTTTGACAAAAAAAAAAAAAAAAAAAAAGTGACTAGCAGCACATTTGGGAAGTCATGATGAACCCAAAGTGAGGAGTATAACCATTTCATACGTATTTCATCTTATTAAAAATACCTGTTTGACATATTCCAAATAAGTCATTAAAATACCCTTTCACGGTTTGCAATTTAACAGTAATCTGATTCTGGTTAGCTGTCATTTACGACGACAACAACAGAAGCGGTGGCAGAGAAAGAGAAATCCAAATGAACATATTATAGTTGATACGGAGTAGCCCTTCCATGTATAAATGTATAAACACACTGTCTCTGCACCAGTTAACACACACATTGTACCATTTCCCATTGCCACCTGGCTGGGCTTTGTCCTTGCTCTGGGTAAGCAGACTGCACGCGCGCGTAGCGCCTGCCGGGTCCTAGTGTCTGTCAGTACACACAAGCCGCATTCTAGTGCACTTCCACCATTTACTTGCACAACCCTGGGAAGCCTGGCCACCCTACGCTGGGCCCTGGGGCTCCCAGCAGAGGGGTTGTTCTCTTCATACTCTTCCTGGAGCTCTAGGGTGCTGGGAGCTGGCTGGAAAGGAGTCAATGGCGGTGTGGATACGAGAACCATTGCTGCTTATGGAACACGTCTTTGTCTCGCAGTGTGTGGAACTGGCCTGGAGAGGGGTCTTGGAAGTGGACTCTAAGGATATTTTTAGCTTTGTCAGAGTTGCCAACCGCCCCTCGGAAGGAACCACCCAATAGCACATCCCCGTCCTGCGTGTCCTCCGGCACCAGCTCCTGCCCTGGAATGGTCTGTGGGCAAGCCTGGTAGGACTGACGCTCATTTTGTCTAACAGGCCGAGTCAAAACCAAGCTGTCTTGAAACAGCCAAATCTGTACTTGACAGGCAATCTTACCCTACTCCCCATGTCACAGAGCGCTTGGCTCACTGCAATCCTGGATCCTCTCAGGACAGGGATACTTCTGGTCCAGCATCTCCTGCTTCTTGATATAATACTGACACTCAGATTCACCTCTCTTCAAGTTCGTATCAGAAAGAACTCCTTGATTATCAATACTGCCTCCTCCAGAAACTGGGTTTCAGAGGGGCCTCTTGGAGTGTGTCCGAAGACTCCTTTTAACAGGAAAGGGTATTTGACTGGAAGACTTTGAGGAATAACTAAGAAACTCCAAAGATCTCGTTTTCGAGTGAAGGGAAATCCTCAGACAGTACTGGAGGAAATCTTAGACTCGTGAGGCTGCTTCTTCTGATCCAGAAGCACTTTGGTCATCCCTTGGTTATTATAGTAGCCTTTGTATACAGTCATTTAGGCCCAGTAACCAATTCACAAGACTGTTGCGACCAATCAGACCTACTGTCCTGTTCGACTGGGTTGCCAACAAATCTTCATGCTGTGCAGAGGTGTGCAAGTTCCTCTTCTGAAATGTAGACATCTTTAACACAGGACCATGGTTTGCCTTTCTAGCAAGCTTGAGATCCTCCATTAAGCCCTGTTTGCCTCAGGACAATTCATGTATCGCCTCCTGACATTTGATATCTTAGGTGGTTAAGGACTCGTACATACTGCTGTCTAGCATCTCTTGGTGAGTGCTGGAATGGGACGTGCCGAATGACTCCTGGGAAGAAGCTGGGGATCTGTGCTAAGCATGAAGGGTAAATGACTGGTTTGACCAAAGCGCCTGACTGCTCCATTTCTTACAGGAGAGATTAAGCTTGCTGAGGATAAAAACATTATTTTTTAACCTAGCCTGATTTGTGGGCAGCTGAATCAAATAATAAAAAGTAGTTCTACTTTCACCTTTCTGCTCCCTCACCCTCATTCTACATCATTTGCCTCTTCCCCAGTTTCTACAACCATGATGCACTTTGCTGTGGGCCGGAGAAAGGGGAAGGAGGACCGTGGGAAACGGACAGTAAGGTCTCCCAGAGAGAGCGAGCCTACAGCATCTCATAGGCAACCCATAATGAGTTTCCCAGCATAAACCTCTTCACTTTTCAAAACTCTTGGACAACCCAGTACAAAGTGAATTTGATTCCATACCAAGTTGAGAATGACACCAGTAGGTTTATTTCATCTTCAAGACAACCGTGAGTGAGCCACATTAAAGACTAATTAGGTATAGCAATGACTCTCTGAAGCCTGAACAGAGAATCAATCCCACTAACCAACCTCCAGACCTGACTCATCAAGTATTTTACTAGGTTCCAATACGTCATCTTCACTTGGATGGCAAACCCGACCAGCCTGAGGTGAGCTCATTACCTTCCTACACAAACTGGTTTCCCTTCTTGCTTCCCTGTGTGAACCAGAGCTATAATAATAACGCCAGCCAGCCAGGCTTCCAACCTACAGGCCACCTCCCACCTCTCCTTTTCCCATCCCCATGGCCCAGGGAAGAAGGGAGGAACTGGAGTCTAGTCTCTGCCCTACCCATTAATGTAGGTTAGGCTCTGACATCAGGCGTAGTTCAAGTCCTTGTGAGTCAGAGTGCCTCACGGTAACTGTTGAAAATGCAGACTTCCAGCCGAAGCTCAGCCTACTGATTCAAGGCTAGGTTGAGGAATCGGCATTTTAAAATTAGATCTCAGAGAACATTTCAAACCACCTAAAAAGGATCATTGCTAAGGAAACAGATCAGACAGTCCTGCCATGAAGTAGCAAGTGAGTGAGGTGCCCAGGCTGACGCACACAGTAGAGACTGAAGAGTGGTAGAGTCCCACACTGATGAGTTAAACTCAGAGGCAGACAATAATGTAGGCAGCATGTCAAGGTTCGATATGCTGAAATCACATTCGGATGCATTCATGAATAGCTTTTGCCAGAAAGGTCACAAAAGACCTTTTCCCCCAAAAGGAAGACCAAAAAAAAAAAAAAAAAAAAAAAAAAAAAGGAGAGAGCTCTGAAAGAGGGGTGGTCACCCGAGTAACCACGTGGAGACAATATAGACCAAAGGGACAGTACAGAGGCTGGAGAGGAGCTCAGAGCAGTGAATGACTGTCAGCCAGAATGTGCTTGCCAGTGAAAGAAGCCATTCCAGCTACCGTGAACTCAGAGGTTAAATACAAACATCCTGACTGAGAGATAGTTCGATTGTGATGGCATTGCCTGCTTCTTCAACTTTACAGTGCTGTAAAAGTATCAGTAGTCAATGTAGTATTACTTCAGTTTGGGGACTTTGATCTTCCCCTGGCTAACACATTGTGTGGACTGGTGTGATACCCCCTCCGGGTGTTGTGGTAGGCAGAAAAGCACAGCCCTGTGTCAACCACCTGATCACAAAGATGAACTACAGGATGGACCCTAAGGATAAGTCAAGAAGCATTTGTACAATTAGATGCTTACAAAATGACTGGGAAGGCTAGGAAAATGAGCTCCCAAATTCTACAAATGACTGCCATCAGTACTTACCAAGTCAGCTGTGGCCTGAGCTGTGGTCAGAACACAGAAATAGAGAAACTGAAGCCTACAGAAATAAGATTAGATCCATATTAGATCCATGCCAGCAAAATGGGTGTCCCTGGACCTCACACCAGCAGGCAGCAGAGCCTGAGGCTCTGCAACCTGCCATTATAAAGGTACAAGGGAAAACCCTGTGTTAATTTGAATTGGGCATGCTAAGTGAGCCAAAGGGGGCTTTTGATTGCTGAACTTAAAACCTTGATAGCTGGACCTTTGCATCAGCCTCAGGAGGAGGAAGTAGCCAAATAAGGGAGTAGACCTTGGTGGCTCACTTTAGGATGTAACCTACAGTCAATATGTAGACAAACAAACAAACAACAGCTCAGGCTCCCACACCCCTGCTTACTGTCTCTGTCTCACTCCTGCCCGAGTGGCACATTTACACCTCTTTTTGCAAAGGTGGTCTGTCCATGCTGAAGCAAGCAGGGAAGAGGAGGAGAGTTTGCTGCCTACACATCTGTCTCTTGGCGTCATCCCCAGCTGTCAGTGCTCTGCTAGAAAAGACATGCTCGGAGGCCAGGTATTGTGCCTCACACTATCATAAGGCAGCATTTGGCAGGATGTCAGGTGAACAGGAGGGAAAGGTAGGAAGGAAGGAGATGCTCAGAACCAGGTCAGGCCACAGTCTACTGGCAGAAAACACTAGGAATCAGTTTTGACAGCTGTTAAAGCCTTAAAGAATGAACCAGGGAGACATTAATTCTTATTTGCTTTTGGGCTCTGCCTGTTTCTCTTCATTTCCATATATGTAAAGTTAATATTGTTCGAACTCTTCAGGTCTGGAAAATCTTAAATGTCTTCTGCCTGGTATCCTGCCTGTTTTCTCCCAACTCTTCCCTGTTCTAGTCTATTCTATACACGGATGCCTGAACTAGATTTCCTAAAACAGTGGTCTTCAAACTTTTTGTTGCAATCACTTGCAAAAGGATTTTGTTTTATAAAGCTTCTAATCCAATTGCACATTACTAAGTTTGCAAAGAAAAGTATGGGCTCATGACCCACAAGTCTGAGTTCTCATCACAAAGGAGATGTATTTGTCCCAGAGGAAAAAGGGCAGGGAATAAGAGTCAAAGACAGGAGACAGAGGATGAGGGAGAAGGGGAAGGAAACAGGGGAAAGAGGGCAGGATATTTGTCCCAGAGGGACAAAGGATTGCCTCTGGGTGGAGAGGAGACAGATAAGACAGGAGTGGCAGACAGACAAAGAACAATTTATAAAGGGAAAACCCTGTGTTAATTTGAATTGGGCATGCTAAGTGAGCCAAAGGGGGCTTTTGATTGCTGAGCTTAAAACCTTGATAGCTGGACCTTTGCATCAGCCTCAGGAGGAGGAAGTAGCCAAATAAGGGTGTAGACCTTGGTGGCTCACTTTAGGATGGAACCTAAGGGATTTTAGCAAGGAGAGGGAGTGGAGAGAAGGGCAAGGCCTGCCAGAGCCATGCTCCCCATGCTCAAGCGGGTCGGAGTCCTTCGAAGCTAACATTTAAAATTGTTCAGTATTAAAATACTGTGAATGTATACTGCAAATATCTTCATTCTAAAATAAAATACTGTGAGACTTTAAAAATCAACCTGATGGGCCAGGTGTGGAGGCACAAGCCTTTAGTCCCACCACTTGATAGGCAGAAGCAGGCTCATCTCTGAGTTTGAGGGCAGTCTGGTCTACACACATAGTTCCAGGACAGCCAATGCTACACAGAAAAACCCTGTCTCAAAAAACAAAAGGCAGGGGCTGGAGAAATGGCTCAGTGGTTAACAGCACTAGCTACTCTAGCACGAGCTACCTGGGAATTGGACCCAGGTTCAATTCCCAGCACCCACATGACAGCTCGAAACTGTCTAACTCCAGTTCCAGGGGATCCAACAACAGCCTCACACAGACATGTGTGCAGACAAAACACCAATCCACATAAAATACAAATAAACAAAAAACCCAAAATACAAAACTCTACCTAATAGGATCTAATATCCCACCATCTATTTTTAATGCACACACAAGCTGCTCTTTAATCCAAGGTGTCTCCTTCAATTCCTGCTCTGTTCCACTTCCATCACAGAACTGATTCTGCTCTATATTTTAATCCTTGACACTCTTTGTGTTATCTTAAATATCATAAAAGTTTATAAATTGAAATTATACCATGTTTAGTCCCTGTGACTATAGGGTTGTGTTTAAACTGTATTCTAGGAGCCAGGGGAGTTGCTGGACACCCTAATCCCAGCACTTGGGACTAGGGAGGCAGAGGCAGATGGATCTCTGTGAGCTTTGATGCCAGCCTGGTCTACAGCTGGGGCTATGTAAATAGACCCTATCTAAAACACAAAATTAAAAAACATTATTCTGTGGACTAAAGATATGTGTCTCAGTGGGTAAAGTGCTTGTAGAACAAACATGAACACCTGGGTTTGGACCCACGACACCCATGTAGAAAGCTGAATGGAATCCCAGCACTGCAAAGTGGAGACAGGAGGACCACAGGGGCTAGCTGGCCAGCCAGACGAGTCACCAGTGAACACAGAGTCAGTGAGAGACACCCACCCCCTTCAGAAAATAAGGTAGGCAATGACGGAAAGACTCCTGATGTTGACCTCTGGTCTGCTCACTCTCTTGAGCACAGGCACACATGTGTATGTGTGCCCCCCCCATAATTCTAAATTGAGTTACTTCAATTATTATTGGCCAGCTACTGTTAACAACAACACGAATATATTTTATACATTGGTAAGGAGATATTAAGCAGAAATGTCTCTACAAATGACATGGACTTCATGGTTTTGATAAAAATCAGGCCAAGAATCTGTAGATAATTTTATTGATGAATTGAGACAAGCTCCAACCTCAGTGTTAAACCTCTATCTTCTTCTGCTTAATTATTTATGTGACTACTGAGAGAAAAAACTGCTTCACAAGTGACAGTAAACAGAAGCTGCCCTCAATTTATTTATTCTGTCAGAATGATGCCAAAAATCCTGGGACAAATAATTTAAATTATTTTCTGGTGGTTCATCAGTTAAACCAGGCATGGTCACACAAGACCGTAAACTCAGCTCTCAGGAAGTAGAGGAAGGAGGAGCACAAGTTCAAGGTTACCCTTGGCTAGAGAGTGAGTTCAAGCTCAGCCAGTCTTACATGAAACCGTCTGAAACAAGCAAATATAATGTATTACTTTACAGTCCATTTTAGAATGTCCTGCAGTTTTATAGGAGCAAACAAGAAATCCATCTGATCACAAAAAGATGTGTTATTCATTTATTACTTGCACGGTATGACTTCCAGTCACTGTACTGTGTGTCTCATTAGCCCAGTGGATTCCACAGATCTTTCTGCCCATGGGACAGTGTAGTCAGATTAGTACAAGGAAGGGCCTTTCTTTAAAATGTAAGACAATGGGGGGAGGGTGGTGGGTGACAGAAAGATGGAAAATTATCCTCTTACAGGTTAGTATTTTAGTACTGCAGAGAAAAACTGAATATCCAGAATTCCATACCCTTAAAACATTTTTTGGCCAGGCAGTGGTAGCTCACTCCTTTAATCCCAGCACTCAGCAGACAAAAGCAAATGGATCTCTGTGTCTGGTCTACAGAGTGAGTTCCAGGAGAGCCAGAGCTACACACAGAAACCCTGACTCAAAAGATTGAAAAAAAAATAGCAGCAGCAGCAATGACAACAAAGTGCCCTGGCAACTGCAGTAATGTTATATATTGCTAGTTTCCTTTATTCTAGAATTGATAGGGATTCTGATATTTAATATTCCTAAATTTTTGCTCCAAAATGTAAGGTTTCTTTTTGCCCAAGCATCCTCTTTAAGGCTTCTCCTCCAGGGCTTCTGATCCAAGATGTCTATGACACAGGACAGGAATCTGTACATTTAACTAGCGTGCTGCACAATTCAGATACAGGCAGTCTTAGGTCATGTTCTAGAAATATCTGCCAAAAAGAAACCATTTGAGAATACAAATTAATATCAACAGAGGTGGTCTATACAGTGAAAAATTAAGAGCTTGTGTGTGTTAATTAACTGGGTCTGGATCAAGGAAAACCACTACAGAGTGTACTTATGATGAGTTCTACACTGATTTGAACAGGGGGACCATCCAATGCCTGTGAAGTCAGCCTCAAGGAAGGATGAAGCCCTGCTGAGCTCACTCATGAGCTGCCCTGTGCTCTTTAGTCTAGAGCTCTCTGAGTCATCCCACTATCTTGGAAGCAAAACATCTTCAATGCTTGAAAAGGACTGGAGACCTCCCACTGCCTGAGGTATGAGCTCTTTACAGGCTAAACACTTACCAAAAGTTGTTTGGCTTTTTAAGATAGGGTCTCACATAGCCCAGGTAGGTCTCAAATTTGCCCTGTAGTACAGGATGATTTTGTATGACTGATCCTCCTGTGTTCACTTCCCAGGTTCAGGGATTACAGACATGCAAAACCCCTCCTTGCTAGGCTAAACAATTTGAATGAAAGAAAAACAACTTCCTGGTCTTTCTCTATTAGTGGACAGGAAATTACTCCATCACTGAACTATGTCCCTGGCTCACCCAAAGTTCTTAAAAATAAAATTCAAAGGTATAAAAAGGGTAAAATAAAGAAATCGCCCTCTGATGAATTGTAAGAGAGAAGAAAACACCTCTACATTTATATACATTTGGTAATATTCAGTCATGAAGTCTTTTTACAGAAGCTATACTGTAAAACAATAAAGACACGGATGAAATATTGTTATATTCTTTGTAGAAAGATGAAATATTTAATATATGCTAATTTGTCAAATTTGCATCATGTTTTGGCCTACTTAGTCACTTTAAATTACTAAAGATTATTTATCTACATAAGAATACACATCAGAAGTCTTTATAGAAAAAGTAATGAGGTTTTTTGGTAAAAAACTTAGATATTCCCAATCCATGAAGAAAGTGATGGAATCTGTGGTGTTAAGATATAGTCTATTACAGGACTCTCAGCTGGAACTGACCTGAAAGCCTCCTTCTTGAAACTAGCTTTCATGGTATCAAAAGGCACAATGCAAGCTTCCAAAGGAGAGAAACAACCAACACAGCTATGATGCCTGTGAACCACCACAGCAATCAGCATGGCACAATACCCTAAGAGTAACATAGTGGCACACACATCCTGTCTGTAACCAACAGCTCCATAATTGGACTTAAGACCTGCTCAACAAGAGAAATAGTACCTGGTACTTGAAATCTAGCCAAATACCCAAGGATAGTGAAGTACTAGGTCCTGGGAGATAACCTGTATCACCACTTTACCAAACCAGCATAATCCCTAACTACATTCTAAATATTTGCCCTTATACCCACTGATAAGTGTAGCCCTTACCTCTCTTCAAGGAAACTTCTCTTTGCAACAAATCGAGACTATTACAGAAAAACACAAACAATCAAAATACAGAATTGGAAAGCCCAGTTCCAATGGATATATCTACAAAATTATTCTTGCTCATAAAGTGCAGGGAACCTTGGAGAAGGAGGTGGGGCAGAATTATAAGAACCAGAGGACCAGAGAGTTTGCTATGAGACTGTGTTTCCTTGTAATGTCAGAAGCTACATCCATAAAGTCTCACCAACATGACTGCCTGAACAAAGGCAGCAACAGAAATACCCACTGCTCCTACTGGAATGGCCAATGCAGCCATAGACAAACAACAACAAAGACCACAGCTCCTACTGGAATGGCCAATGCAGCCCTTAAGTTGGCAGGAAGCTGAAGCATCTCTTCCAGCATGGTGCCAGTGTCATGTGCCACACCTATCACCTGTGGCATAGTCTCAGGGTGATGGTAAAGGAGTCTGTGGGAAGCTATGTGGGTAGAAGGGAGAGAGCCATCTGTCAAAAAAAAAAAAAATTGGACCTGATGTCACCAGCTGTTGGTTGAATCTGGATTTTATCAAGATAATAAAGATTTCTGAGCCCCCAATGGCTCATAGTGTATTTTCAAAGCAGTTCTTTTTCCTTTATAACCAGCAAGTCTACAGAAATTTTTACAGTCCTTTTCACTAGGTGGTTTTAAAAAAAATCTAGTAAACTATGTTTGCATGGACATAACTTGATTTGGATAAAGAGGAAACAAGACTGAAGTGGTTGAGCAACAGGTTTGCTTGGTTGTAATGGCTACATTGCACAACCTGGGCAAGGAATCTCATGACATAAAGATTATTATAACAACTTGGAAATCCAGCTAGACCACCCTAGGACTTACAAAAGTACTTCAACCTCTACAATATAGGAACCATTTCTCTGACCTTGTTACACATAGTCTTGAGTCCTCTGACCTGAGTTTCAGTCCTCTGACCATTTCTCATCACATTTCTTACTAGTTTTATAAAGGAAATTTATTTTTCATTTCCTTTCTTTTTTTAAACAGGGTTTCTCTGTATTACTCTGGCTATCCTGGAACTCACTCTATAGGCAAACCTGGCCTCAGACTCCCAGAGATCCCCCTACCTTGTCTCTCAAATACTGGGACTAAAGCTGTGCACTGCCACACCTGGTGAAAATTATTATTATTATTATTATTATTATTATTATTATTATTATTATTTGGTTTTTTGAGACAGGGTTTCTCTGTGGCTTTGGAGGCTGGCTGGAACTAGCTCTTGTAGACCAGGCTGGTCTTGAACTCACAGAGATCCTCTGCCTCTGCCCCCTGAGTGCTGGGATTAAAGGTGTGCACCACCAATGCCCGGCTTGAAATTTATTATTTTTAAGTGAAATCTGAAATCATATCTTAAAAGTAGTTCATGTATGCAAAGTGTGGGAAATAAAAATGATAAAACACAAACACTAATACTATTTTTTCACTGTGCTAAAAATATCACATTTTAACAAGGACATCTAAAGTGGGTAGAAGGCAAATTTCTTCACCTGCAGATGATATTTTATCCATAGAAAAAAATAAAGACTCTACCAAAAACCTCAGCCTATAAATTCAGTAAAATTGCATGATTAAAAGAATCAGCATACAGAAATCTGCAGTGTTTCTTTATATTAAAGTAAACTATCTGACAAGAAAATAACCCATTGTGTAAGCTACAAAATAAATAAGCAGTAAAAAAAAACAAACTTTCTAAGAGTAAATTCAACCAGACATATAACTCTTTACAATGCAAACTATTAAACACTGAAGAGTGATTGAAAAGAATACCGTCAATAGGAAGTACTCCATGTTAACAGACCATAAAAAAAATCAATATTGCTAAAATGTCTTCAGTACGCAAAGTGATCTGCATGGTCCATGCAAGTCCTGCCAAAATGCCAATCTTCTTTATAGACATAGGCAAACATCTCTTCCAACATTATACAGGTGATCCACAGAAGACCTTCAACAAGCAAAACTATCAAGGAGTAAGTGTGGAGATATTACCCCACTGACTTTTAAAACATACTACAGAGAGTATACTGGCATATAAACACATATATTAAAAAAAACACACAGTAGAGAACCCAGAAATAAATATACACATTTATAGTCAAATGATTTTCACAAAGACACCAAGAACATATGTCCAGGAAAGGACTATTTCTTCTATAACTGCTGCTAGAAAAACAGGATGTCTACATGCAAAAGAATTAAATCACACCCCTGTCTTTCATCACTAAAACTCAACCTAAAATGGGTCAAAGGCTGAAATATGAGACTAAAGCCTGAATCCACCTGAAAAAAACAGAGGAGATATTTCATAAAATTGACTATGCAAGAGTTTTTTTTTTAATTTATTATGTTAAGTGTGTGTGTGTGTGTGTGTGTGTGTGTGTGTGTGTGTGTGTGTGTTCCAATGCCACAGAAAATATGTGAAGGCGGCGGACAAGTTGCTAGAGTTAGTTCTCTCCTCCCACCATGTAGGCTGCAGATACCAAGCTCAGGTCATGAGGCTTGGCAGCAAGTATGTTTACCCAGTGGCCCACCTGCCTGGCCTGTATTTTCAAATAAGACAAAAAGCACAAAGAACAAATGCAAAAGCTGACTAATAAGATTGCATCAAACTAAAGTCTTTTGCACAGCAATGGAAATAATTAGCAGTGTGAAGAAAAACCTAAAGAATGGAGGAAAGTATTTGCAAACTACATCTGACACAACAATAAAAGTGGACCTTACCCCTGAATAGACACTTCTCAAAGGAAGGTAGCTGAGTAAAGAGGCAAGTATGTGAAGTGTTCAGCATCAGCAACACTAATCCCTGGGGAGATGCAAATCCACACAGCAAGTATCACCCGTCCCAGTTAGAAAGGCGGTTACTAACAAAAGCAACACATGTTGCTGAGGCTGGAGAATAAGGGGGATTCTTTCACACCATTAGTGAAAGTGTACAGTATCTGGCTACCAGTTTTCCATCCACAGGGAATGAAGTCAGAATCTTGAAGAGACATCTGCACTCCGGTGCCTAGTACACTATTCACAATAAACAACTTAAGTGCTTCCAATTGGAACGGATAAAGAAAATGTGTAAATATGCAACAGATCAGCCATTTTTAAAGAGTGAAATCCTGTAATTTGCTGGAAAATGGTCTCACAGGTGTAGACAGCAGACAGTGGTTCTCAGAGGCAGGGAGTGCAGTGAGGTGTGAGGGAGAAGTTGCTCAACAGGTTCAAAGTTATGGTCAGATAAGAATAAATTCTGGAATTTTATCACACAGAATAACTACAGCAAACAATAATGTATTGTTCATTTTAAGAAGGCCACAGACAGGATTTTGAATTTGAAGTAAAGAACATGCTAATTATCCAGACTTGATTGTTATATGATGCTTATTATGTACAACTTTGCCAATTAAAACTAAAGCAAACCTTCAATAACTGGACAGAAATGACTGGAGAAGGTCCAGCAGTCAGTAGTACTGACCGCTCTTCACACAGCAGTCGGGAGTACTGGCCACTCTTCATGCAGCAGTCAGGAGCACTGGCCACTCTTCACACAGCAGTCGAGAGCACTGGTAGTTCCTCATACCACAGTCAGGAGCACTAACCACTCTTCACACAGCAGTCAGTAAGGAGCATTGGCCATTCTCCAGACAACTGAGACTGGACTCCCAGCACTCACATGGTGGCTTCCACTGTCTGCAAGTTCTCTCCCAGGTTATCCAATGCTCTCTTCTGATCTCCACAGGTGCCACCTGCACTTACATTAGGAAAACACTCATTCACATAAAATAAGTTGATGGGGGAAGTCCTTCTGTGTATGTGTTTGTCTTATTGGTTGGTGAATAAAGTACTGTTGGCCAATAGGGAAGCAAGATAGGTGGGACTAGGAGTCAAGGAGGATTCTGGGAAATATAGTAAAGAGAAGTCTTGTGATCCAGGCAGGAAGTGACATAGTAGGCAGACTCAGAATATAAGCAGGGACAAGAAGGAAATCACTCTCTTCCTCCTCCTCTCTTCTCTGTGAAGCTGCCATGTGACTCCAGCAAGAGAAGACGCCTGCTGCCAGTGTCCCCAATAAGTCTTTATAAAATATATAGATTAATGATTATGGTTGATACTTAAGACTGAGCTAGCAGATAAGAAATACTAGTCATTGGCCAGCAGCACTGTCACTAAGTCTCTCTGTGTTACTTGGGACCCTAATGTGGCAGCAGGCAGACCTCAGGTGGCTGGCAGAAAGAGTTATCATTACAATAAGTAAATAAATAGTTTTTAAAAATTGGAGAGAAAAAATATGAATGCTGAGCCTTTCTGCAAATGGTACCTGGAAGTGACTTATCAAAAGGATAAAAACCAGTAAATGATGAACACTTTGAAATTTAAAGATATTCTTATACCGCACCCATGCTTTTATGCCACACAATACATATGACAGTCACTGTCTTTGGGAAATAAAAAGAATGTGGGTGGACAGAGAGGGGGAAAAGGGAGGAAAGAAATTAACTTGATTATTACATATATGGAAGTTGCATTGCTAAGAAAATTTTTAAGTAAAATTTTTAAGACTACCTCTTGGTGTGCGTGCGTGTGTGTGTGTGTGTGTGTGTGTGTGTGTGTGTGTGTGTGTGTACGTGCGCTAAAAGTTGGCAGCAGGTATCTTCCTCAATCTCATTCCACCTGAGACAGGATCTCTCACTGAACCCAGAGCTCACTGATTTGACTAGTCTAGCTATCCATCTTACCTAAAGGGATACCTTTCCTGTGTCACAGGCAGGCTGCCATGTCCACTTGGCCTTTATGTGGGAACTGTGGATTTGAACTCTGGTCCTCATGCTTGAGCATGCCAAGCATTTTATCCATTAAGCCATCTCCCCAGCCCTGCCCCTTATCTTTTAATATTTAATCTTGGAGATGCAAAGATAGTTCAGTAAGTTACAGCACTTTCTGCAAAGCAGAGAACCCAAGTGTGGATCCCAGGACCCACATAAAAATCTGGGAATGGCCATACTGTAGCCCACTGTAGCCCACTGATCCCCTCTAGATGGAGGGGATCAAGGCAAAATTATTGCTAGGTCTTGCTGGCCAACATCCTAGCTTCAGGTTCAGTGAGAGAGCTTTTGTAAAGAAATAATGGGGAGAGTTGTAGAACAAGCACCTGTTATCTTTCTCGGGACTCTGAATGCACTGGCACACCCACCACGCCCTCACATACATGTGCTTTTACAACAAACACACATTTAATCTTGTTTCCAAGTTCCAGAGAATTTTGGCTGACAGACATTTAAAACACTTTAAACAAATTGTCAATATACATATTATTTGTTAGTTGTTAATATATATGTATATATTAATATCCGGCTGTGAAAAACAATATACCACATTGGAAGTTATTTTTTCAAAGGTTATACTTTTATTTGCTGGATCCAAATTTGCCTGTATAAGTTTTAAAATTATTCATTGTTGATACTGCCTTCTAGTTAATCCTGAATTCAGTTTGCGTTAATAATGTAAGATTTTACCTGCAGATCTATCCATGACCATGTGCTTGGCTGGAAGAGGCACCCATTAAAATGATGAGAGAGAATTCCTCACCCTCACTGCTTTCCTCAAAGACATACATAAGAACACAGACATAATTAAGGGGCCAGAGAGATGGCTCAGCGGTTAAGAGCACTGGCTGCTCTTCCAGAGGATGTAGATTCAATCCCCAGCACCCACATAACAGCTCGAAACCGTCTGTAACTCCTGTTACAGGGGATCCAACACCCTCACACAGATATACATGCAGGCAAAAGCACTAATGCACATGAAATAGAATAAATAAAAATTTTAAAAAAGAATACAGAATCTGTTATGATAAACCAATATTCATACTTTGCCAAGGGCACACTTGGGCCTGATTTGAACACCTTAGCTCTTTCTAAGTAAATCCTACTTTAAGAAAACCAGTTGCAATTATTTTCTATATAACAAGATTTTGTTTCGTTTTGGTTTTCTTGTGATAGGGACTCACTCTGTAGCCCAGGCTGGCAGCAAACTCAGCAATCCTCCTGCCTCAGTTTCAAAAGAGTTTTTCTTAAAACAAACAAACAAACAAAAACCAACCCTTTAGGGGAAAGGGTGCTGTCACAATAAGAGCACAAGAAGAGGAGTAGAGGAGAGAAAATGGAGGAGCAGAGATATTGAGTGGGGAAGAATAGAGGAGAGAGAGCAGGATGAGAGATACCATATTAGAAGGAGCCACTATAGGTCCGAGAAGAGATCTGGAACTAGGGAGATCTCCAGAGACCTACAAGGATGACACTAACTGACAATCCAGGCAATGGAGGCAAGGATAACCTAAAAGCCCTTCCCCTAAAATGAGATTGATGACTTCTCTTTATGCCATCCTAGAGCCCTCATCCAGTGGCTGATGGAAGCAGAGACAGACATCCACAGAAATACACTGAGCTGAAATCTGGAATTTAGTTGAAGAGAGGGAGGAACGAAGATCAAAGGGGTCTGTACCAGGTTGGAGAAACCCACAGGAACAGTTGGCCTGAACAAGGGAGAGCACATCAACCCCAGATGCTGTCTGGGAGGCCAGTACAAGACTGATCCAGCCCCCTGAACATGGATGCCAATAAGGAGGCCTCTACACTCCAGGTAGCCTCTAGAAGTGGATTGGCATTTTTCCCTGGTGTAAGAAGGGACTTTGAGAGCCCATCCCACGTGAAGAGTTACACTCTGGCCCTGGACACATGGGGAAGGGCCCAGGCCCAGCACAGGAAGATTTGGTGGACTTTGCAGAGCCCCCGTTGAGGGCCCTAACCTGCCTGGGGAGTGGTGGGTGGATGGCGTGGGGGGTAGGTTGGGGGTGCGGGGTAGGTTGGGAGTGGGGACGGAGGGATGGGGGTGAGGGGAGGGAGAGGGAGAAGGGACATACATGTGAAACAAGCTTGTTCCCTACTTGAATTAATAAAAAAAAAAAAAAAAAAAAAAAAACCTTTTTTAACTTCAAACTTATAGTATGCCATCAGGGTTAACACAATTCCTCATTACTTGCTTTGTCTTCTCAGTGGCTAATGCTATTTATTGTCTGTAATATCTATCGTGTGTGTGTGTGTGTGTGTGTGTGTGTGTGTGTGTGTGTGTGTGTGTGTGTAGAAAAAGATTCTTTTCCACATTTGGGAAACCTAACATTAATAAAATATTATATGAATACATGGGCCATATTCAAACTACCAAGTTCCCAATAATGATTGGTATATATGAGCCAGTGAGTAGTGGATCTGCATGCCCAAGGAGGTGAGTGGGTAGAGCTCAAAGGCAAAGCTCAGTCTTTTTCAGTCACTTCCCACCTTTCTATTTCTTGAGACAGGGTCTGTCACAGAACCTGGACTCACACTCACCAAAGGGCTAAGCTAGCTGGTTAAGGAGTTCTAGGGATCACTTCTAGCTCCACCCACTCACAGCACTGGGGTAACACATTTGCCCATCTGGGTGAAGCCTTGATGTGAGTTGTGGACATGCAAACCCAAGCACTCATGCTTGCACTTAGCCAACTGAGCCATCTCTCCAGTGTCCCCTAATTGATTTTTATGAAAAATTTATCCGTGCACAATCACTACCCCACAATCACTCAGCGAACTGAACATGATGGTGCACACCCAGGGTTCCAGAACTCACAGAGTGGAAGCAATAGAGCCAGGAGCTCAGGGTCATCCTCAGCCACACAGTCAACTCAAGGCCAGCCACTAATAAAAAGGCAGAATCAGCATGTAAAACAATAAATAAAAGACCCAGAGTCTGATATTGGAGTTCAAACTTCAAGCTGAATATCAGAAAAGCAAAGCAGCTGGCCACTAGTTTCTTACCTCTACATCAGGATGAATGGGCTGGTCCTGTCTCCAAGAGCTCTCGCCAAGCCTCAGATATAAACTTTTCTCGGCGTGGCTGGAGACTGAATGCCTCTAACTGAGACCTTGCTTTTATCTTATATACTTCCCTAATGTTGGCATTAGGTGTGAGCTATAATTCTCTTTTAGACTCATTCACTCTTGTGTAGATCTGGGTGGCCTTGGACTCACAGAGATCTGTCTATCTCTTAATCCTGATTCCTAGGATTAAAGGTGTGTACCTCCTAGCTTCTCGATGCTGGGATTAAAGGTGTGTGCCTGGCTTCTATGGCCTGTGGCTGACTTTGCTTTCTGAATCATCAGATGAGCTTTAATAGATCATAAACATTGTGTCACCACATCAGCACCTTGCTCCCAGCCTGGTGACTATGTTCTGCCCCTGGACCCACATGGTGGAAGGAGAGAACCAACTCCCAAAAACTGTCTTCTGATGCCCACATGTGATTTATGTGCACTCTGGAGTGCATGAGTGTGTGTAGTCGTCTTAAAATGAAAATGCGTAATTATTCACAGCATTTTGCTACTCTATCTGTGAGCCTGTTTCAATCTTGAGAACATCTCAGACTGTTTCAGCATTAACGTTATTTAAAAAGAGGGTCCACTTGTTTTTCTATGCTATCTTCCAATCTGGATTTCTTTGTGCTTGCTCATTTTTAGATCAAAGTATGTGTTCCGGGCAGGAGGGAGTGACAATGTGACCTGACACAGCATGCTGAGAGCTTTCTCATCTATGATATGAGCTTGGTCACTGAGCTGAGGTGATGCCCATTAGGAAAACAGGATAAATTGCTGGTGGCAAAAAAAAGAAGTAATTACATAAAATTTCATAGTTACTTTTTTCAGTGATCTGAATATTAAATTTTCATGTTCAATGGCAAAATACAGAACACACAAAGCAAGGAAATGCCAAGGATCCAGAAGAGAAACATTACTTATGACTAGTTGAATTACATGATCTTATAAAAATATCTTTGGTTTTTGTAAACTCTCTGCAACACATTTTGCATACTTCTAAAACTTGTATATGCCTGAAATATTTTAATATTAGTCCCATTTTTTACAAAAGGAAACTAAGGCAAAATAACTCAATGACTCCATGTTTCATAGGTTATTACTGAATCCACATTTACCTGCTTTTCAAACTTCTGCTTGTTCTAATATACTGTATGCAATTAAGTAAAAAAAATCTGTATCTGTGTGCTATCTGCAACTAAGCATATGTTATTAGTGACTATAGAGTTCTAGTGGTAAATTGTAGGTTTTTTAGATAGCATCTTCTTATGTAACCCAGGCTGGTCTGGAACTCTATGTAGTCTGGCTGACTTGGAACTTGTAATCCTTCTATCTCAGCCTTCATAGTGCTGGGATTATAGGTATGTGCTACCATGACTGGCTGAGAGCATATTTTAAAATAGGCACTGAAATGGGTACACATTGACAGTGTTCACACACACACACACACACACACACACACACACACACACACACACACAACCCTATTACCTACGTATCTGTGATTCTATGGTTAGATTGATGTCTGCATCTATCTCTATACGTCCCTCTTTCTTGGATATTTGGTTCTTTTACTGTGCCCTCTCCTGCCAAATGGAACTTGTCTGTTTATCACAGTCTTAAAGGACTGGTCCTGAACCTTTGCTAGTCAGCACTTTTATCAATGCTTTGGGTGGCAAGAATTGAAAGTAATCCCAACTGCAGGGAGTAGCTCCAACCTAAAAAAAAAAAAAAAAAAAGTCACTAAAGTGAAAACTCCCAACAAGATAGAAATGAGTGGGTAAGACCTTAAAATGTTTTGTGAGGTTCCTGTAGTATAATTACTTTATGGAAGAAATACAGGAGTGTGCTATATATGATATATAGTGTACCAAGAATGAATAGAAAGAATAGAGTATTAGGAAAAGTCCCATCCTAAATACACATTACACAGTAGCACATTTAGAAATAAGTATAACTTTGTTATGTATTAGCAATGTAAAATTACCATGAGATACACCATCCTTTGTTCTCCCATTGGTTATATTTTAGTTATAGCAATGTTTCTATGCTGCCTTTTCACATTAAAAATGTATTCATTTTAAAGAAATCCTGGAAGTTACCTGTTTATGGATATTTTATAAACTAATTGGAAATCCCAGGGAAAGACAACCAAAACCTTTGAAGAATATTCAGTCTCATCTACAAGGACAAATGTAAGAATCTGATGTCTACCCTGTCTTTCAGAACTATCAAAACAGACTGAAAATCTTCCATATAAAGCCATAGAAACCTTACTCTTGGAATCCAAGATTAATTGGCCATTAAGAAAATAGACATAAGCCGGGCGTTGGTGGCACACGCCTTTAATTTCAGCACTCAGGAGGCAGAGGCAAGTAGATCTCTGTGAGTTTGAGGTCAGCCTGGGCTACAGAGTGATTGCCAGGACAACCTCCAAAGCAATACAGAGAAACCCTGTCTCGAAAAATAAAAAACAAACAAGAAAATAGACATAATATGTAGCAACAGATCTACATGGATTCAGACTGCTAAGCATTTTGTTATTATTTCTACAGGAAGTAATATTAATCCTAAATGCTAATGTCTTTCATTAGTAAGCATTTTTTTTTTTTCCTTAATGCCTACTAGAGGAGAACAAAGGGTTTTTTCAAGCATTCAAATGAAATGTGCTGTGGAATGTTGTCCTCTGAGCATAGCGTGGCTGTGGCCATCTGCATCAGAACAATTGACCACCGCATTAGGGCCTCCCAGTCAGACCCTTGGATGCTCCCCACAGGAGTGAAGGAAGGATGTCAGACCTTCACCGGAGAGTCTAGGCATTCACTCCTGATCTGCTCTCCTGATCTGGTGTCACTCTACCCCAGTGCTCTTGGTCTCAAGAAGCACCAGCATATATAGAGATTGAATGCTAGCTGAAGGGGCTTCTATTTTTACAGCTATGAGGAAGTCAGCAAGCATTCTATGTGGGATATTTTGGTAATATAAGCCGTTTGAAGGTCACCCTTGCTCTTATAAGTAACCAACCCCTTATCCATGCTCCAGTAATAACAATAAACCCACTGGTTCAGCAAGTAAGACTTGGGAAGAACCTTCCTTTGGACTGTCATTTATTCATATCTACCAAGGGAAAGTCAACACAACAAACTGAAACATATGTAATTACATAATTTCTTGTTCAATTCCTTACATCTAATAAATAATCATTTTGATGGAGGGGAGAGAGAATAATTTACAGGTACTGAGATTTCATAGACAGTTTAAACAGACATTAAAATGAGACAACATTCTGCTTCCATGTATATCTGCACACCAGTAGAGGGCACCAGACCTCATAGGGGATGGTTGTGAGCCACCATGTTGTTGCTGGGAATTGAACTCAGGACTTCTGGGAGAGCAGCCAGTGTTCTTAACCTCTGAGCCATCTCTCCAGCCCCCTGAGTAAACTTTATACTCCTAATATACACCACTAATATTTTCCCGCAATTTATTTAGTATATAAGAGGGAATTAGGGCAAGAGGTGGGGAGATAGTTCAGTTGGTGTAGTACATGCTTCAAAACCATCCTAAGTGCCCACACAGGAATCCCCCACAGTGACACCCACACAGGAATCCCCCACAGTGACACCCACACAGGAATCCTGGCACAGAGACAACCACACAGGAATCCTGGTACAGTAACAACCACACAGGAATCCTGCACAGTAACAACCACACAGGAATCCCATCTCCCCTAGCTATCATCCCAGCATGGGGAGATGGAGACAGATCAGGGATCTCACTGGCTAGACAGACTTGCCAAACAGTTCCAGGTTCAGGTCCAGCGAAAGTCCTGCTTCAAAAACTGAGATGGGCAGTGATTAAATAAAGACATCTAATATCACCCTCTGGCTTCCTTTCACACGTGTGTGAACTTGCACAGGCACACATGTGAACATACACACACCCAGAGATGGTGGCATTGGGGGAGACATGGGGGAGCTCAGAGAAACACACTGATGATTCCCTCGCCAGCAACACCCTTCTTACCACAAACCACCAATAATAACCATAGCATCCTTTTAAAAATGAAAGCCTGTGATATACTAAGCAAAGAATTACATTAACCCAACATTTCCCTCCTATTATCAATAGAAAACGCAGTAGTACCGGGTGCCTCTGTGTCTTCTATGGAAAACCGGAGTGCTGTATGAGCTGTTTTGTTCTGTACCATGGTCTAGGATGCCTCTTTGAACATTCTTTTCTTCAGCTTTTGGTTTTTCAAGTCAGGATTTCTCTGTATAGCCCTGGATGTCCCTGAACTCTCTTTGTAGTACAGGCTGGCCTCAAATTCATAGAGACCCACCTGTCTCTGCCTCCCAAGTGCTGGGATTAAAGGTGTTCTTGTTATCCTGACCATCGTTTCTTTGTCAGCCAAGTTCTCTACCTATTTGCTCATGAGAGGCTATGGTTGGGGTTTTCCAGACACTTAAGTCCTGGGGCAATGTCCATCACACTGCTTTATGTTGTCTTCCCTAGGGGGCCTCAATAAAGGGGACCTTGTCCTTTCTCCTAAGCCTTTGGAGGGCTCTTCACCCATTCCAAATTCCCATGAAAAGAAGGAAGACGTTGGAAATTTTGTTGTTGTTTCTTGCTTTAGAATTTGACCAGGTCAAGTAGACGTGCACTATCTGTTATTACTTATGTATGGGCTATATCTCCAGTGATGAAATATTCATGAAATTTCCAGGACACACATGGAACCAGTATGCACATCATTAAGTCAATAAATACCAGCTACATGAATGAAACCCAGATACGAGGTCTGTGACCTTTAAAATGTGTTCAATGTTTCTGCCACTGTTACCAAACGGGATGCTCAGAGGCCAAACAAACACTCAATCCTTGCCACATCCCCACTCTCCCAAACTACAAAATTTTTCCACATTCCTTGAACCGACACGGAAATCCACTAACCATTGCATTCTTGGAATCATGTCAAAAGCATGTGTTGAAATGACCATGTGAGAAACATTTAGACATCTTTTATGACATTGTAATTGAATTATGCTTTATAACAAGATCTACAGGGTGCACACTTATCACAAGATCTATAGGGTACAAATTTTCCTACTTGTGCTTCAGTGCAAGACTTCAACGCAAGACAAGTAGTATTTACTTTGATAAAATAGTAGGCTTCATTTCAGTACTTAGTAAGAACTCTGAGGACTTGGGGAGATGGCCCAGCAATTAAAAGTGTTTACTACTCCTGCAGAACAACTGGGTTCAAGCCCCCCACATGTACACAGCAGCTCACTGCCACCTTTAATCCCAGATTCAGAGGATCTGTTGCTTTCCTGTGACCTCTCCAGACCCCTCTGTGCACCTGCAGTACACAAACTTGTACTTGGGAATACACATAACCCATAAAAAGTTTAACATTGTTAAAAATAAGAACTATGCAACTTATATTTCCCTTTTTGCCAATAGGTTAGCAATTTTTTGCTTAGTGTCAGAAAAACAGTGCTTGGGTTTCCATTTTGATTACTCATGATCCCTGTGTCTTCTGCTCCCATTATTCTATTTATAAACAGCAGGGCTTTTAAGATCACACCTTTATCATAAACTGTAGTTTATTATAAGCTACAACATTTTTAGAAAAAAATAGATAAGTAATTATACATTGCCAAAACAATAAAATTTTTTAAATTAGCCACATTATAATTAAAGCTAGTGTGTCTGGGTTCTTGATGTTAAACTAAAGAAAGCACTGGGCAATTCACACTCACAAAGGTACAGGCTGAGACATCAGCTTATTTGGCTGCCACTACCACACAGTGGTACCACTACCACACAGCATCTATGGCTGTCACCCTCAAACAAGTAAAGCGGCTCCAAGTAGAAATCCATATAATATTGATATAGTCCCCTATTCACCAAATACTCCAGGTTTGTCCTTTAATTAATCCTATAAATCATTTGGCTCTATACCTGCAGTCTCTGAAATTTATATCTGCCTGTGTTTGATTTTAAGTGACTATCTGAAGTTATCTTGAAATAGGATCCTTGTCAGTCAGTAGTTGAATACATTTGTCCATAAGAAGCCTCCCTCCCCCCAGAATAAAATTGCTGCTGAGGCTCTTTCCTCAGCTTAGCCTTTCTAGTATGTATGCAGCAGAAGGGCTCGGCTGGCATCCTCCATGAGAGCCAGGGTTCTCACTCACCACTCACCCTCCTTTGACTTTTCAGCTATGTTCTCTGGTTCTGATAGAATTCTGGTTCACCCCTCTTATGAGGTCCATCATGTATAAACATCAAACTGATTACTTAGGAGAAGAAAATAAAACATTAATGTCAATGGTGGTAGTCTAATTGAAAAAAAAAAAAGTGAAGGTGCCCTTTGAATGCTGCCCCTGTGAGGTAAGCCAGTCCTTTCCTGATCACAAACGTGCTGCAGGAGAAAACTAACTGCAAAATTAATATTCTTCTGGTTGTAGTGATATATTATCTATGATTTAATAAAGATTACCTGAAGTATCAGAAAGCAAAGCCAGCCACACTAGTTAGCTCTAGAAGCTAGGCAGTGGTGGCACACACCTTTAATCTTAGTACCCAGGTGAGAGGCAAACAGATCTCTCTAAATTCAAGGCCATCCTGACCTACAAAAGAGTGAAGAATAGCAGAGCTCATGCCTTTGATCTCAACACCTGTGATCATACGCCTATAATCCCAGTACTAGGGAGGTGGAGACTGGAGGATATGACTGGGCAGAAAAAGAGGAGGAGGTAAGAAGTCAGAGCTTTTGCCTCTGAGGATTCATGGAGACAGTATTGCCATTTCAGCTTGGTAAAGGTAAGTAGGATCTACTGGCTTGGCTGTTTTGCTTGAAGCTTGAACCCCAAAATCTGTCTCTGGGTCTTTTATTTTTCGTGCTACATATTGGCACCCAACATGAAAGTATGAATTCACGTAAAACCCACTTTGAAACCACTGGCCTAGGCCCAGGCCTGAGCTGCAGACAGGACTCCCACTGAAGTTCCTACCCAAATAGGTTTGGTTTTGTTTTCTCTCCAAATTTCTTTGGGCTCCAAACACTGCAGGCGTTAGCTACTTTCTCATGTTCCCCCTGCAGAAGCTGGCCCTTTTGCTTCTTTTCTCCCAGTGGGCTGTGAAATTTTCCTGGACCCCCTGGAACCCATTCTCCAGCTGCTGCCAAACTAGCTGGCTGCCTTGAAACCTAACCTGTTTTCCTGTTGTAGCTTTTCTAAACAGTCTTAAGCGGCCACCCAAACTCGGGAAGCTTTTGGGCTTTCACTACAGCCCCTCTCTTCGGGCTGACACTCTCAGCTCACAGCCACAAGCTAGTCTTCCAATTCAGAAAAGCTATGCTACACAAAGTGTGCAAAGATGCAAGCCTTAGAAAAACTTATTAAAGCAGATTATAAAGATATTCAAACACAGACATTAAATGGAGAAAGAAGTTCAGCATTGTATTTTAAGGTTAAAAGGGAAGCTAAGCTCTTAAGAGAACCAACCCTAATATATCCAGTTGATAGAGGTTCTATAAGAGCTACTTGGAAGCCTATGACAATGTTAGATTAAGGGAAATTCAAGGAAGGTGTACTCACACGTGGCATCCATTCACCATTTGTGAAGCAGATAGCAAACATGTGGTCAGTTTGTAATAGGTTTATCCCTGTAGATTGTATAGACTTGATTAAAGCTATCCTGGAACCTGGACCACAATTACAATGGGCTCCCTGGTTCAAAGAAGAGGCTAAGAATATTGAACAAAAAGCTAAAGCAAGAGATATGGTTATCTCCCAAGATCAAATTCTTGGGGAAGGAGATTATGCTATTTTAGAAAGTCAATGTCTATTTGATGATCACCTCTTGGATTTATGTCATGCAGCAGCTTTGAATGCTTGGGACAGAATTGGGGAAGCATGAAGTTGGAGTTTCTGTTCTGCCTGGTCCTGTAGCCTTTAGTCCCAAGTAAACACACAGAGGAGGCTTATATTAATTATTAACTGTTTGGCCGATGTCTTAGGCTTCTTACTGGCTAGCTCTCTCTTAATTATTAATCCATTTATATTAATCTAAGTATTTCCACATGGTCTTGGCTTACCAGAGAATGCCCAGGCATCCTGTCTTCCTGGTGGCTACATGGCGAGTCTCTACCGGCTAACTCTCTGTGTCCTCTCACCAGAATTCTCCTCATGTGGTAACCCCGCCTATACTTCCTACCTGGCTACTGGTCAATCAGTGTTTTATTCATCAACCAATAAGAGGAACATATATTCAGAAGGACATTCCCCCATCAGAAGCAGGAAAGAACATTGAATCATTTACAAAACTCATACAGGACCCAAAGGAAGCATTCACAGATTTCTTACAAAGACTATCATCAGCAGTAAAGAGAATGATATCAGATACGGAAGCTAGAAAAACAGTAATTGAAACAATGGCTTTTGAAAATGCTAATGACCAATGCAAAATGATAATTAGGTCTTTAAAAGCAAGGTCAGCATCCTTGGATCTGAGATACAATTAACATTGAACATCATGACCATGATGATGACACATGGGTAGGAGAGGTGATTTCAAGAGGTTTAAAGAAAAATTAAAATGTCAAATGTTTTAATTGTGGCAAACAAGGTAACTTGAAAAGGACTATAAAAGGGCATTTCTAGAAAAAAATTTATAAACATAATCCAAACAGAATGCCCCTCCCTTCTGGATTATGCAGAAGGCATGACAAAAGCAGGTAATAGATGAAGGAATGTAGGTCAACAAGGGATTATCAAGGTAATACTTTACTGTTGGGAAATGCCTTGAGGGGCTTCTCACATCCCCTATGCAAAACCCTATTCCAAATTCAGTTCAGTCCTTTCATGTCACCATGGAAACCCCTTCCCAGAGAATTAAAGGGCCTAATACCTATTGTAAGAAGTCATACTGCTCTGGATGATGAAACAGCTATAAAAGAGAAAACAAAAAAAGTCAGGAAAAGCCACAAAGCAAGTATATTGGCAAACTTCCATAAATGAGCAAAAACCAAAATTAAAAATATGAATAAGTGATGTTATCTTTGAAGGTCTGGTAGACAGATGCAGATATAACAATTGTATCATAAGAATCTTGACATCCAAATTGGCCTCTTCAGGAGGTAAGTGTTCAACTTTTAGGGATTGGAACTTTATCTCAGGTAAAACGAAGTGCCAGATGGGTCAAATGTATAGGACCAAAAGGATAGAGAGGAATATTAAAGCTATATGTTGCTAATATTGCAAAGAATTTGTGAGAATGTGATTTATTGCAGCAATGAAAAATTCATATAAACATTCCTCCAATCTTAGAAACAAATCAGAAATTGACATATGGTTCTAGAAAAATTATAAAAACCTATTACAAAGAACAATCACCTACCATTCAGTTTGTACAGGAACAGGACACAACAGCTGCTAATCTTCCAAAGACACCAACAGCCCTACCTTTAAAATGGCTGACAGACAAACATGTATAAGTTGCATGATGGCTTTTAACAACAGATAAACTGTAGGCTTTGGAAGAGCTGGTACAGGAGCAGCTAAATGCTCAACATATAGAGGAATCAGCCAACCCTTAGAATTCTCCTGTATTTGTTATTAAAAAGAAATCTGGAAAATGGAGAATGGTAACAGATCTAAGAGCTGTTAATAAGTTGATAAAACCATTAGGCTTTCTACAGTCTGGAATTCCTTTGCCTTCTCTATTACCTAAAATGTGACCTCTCATGGTTATTGATTTAAAAGATGGTTTCTTTAATCATACTGAGTGAGGTAACCCAGCCCCAGAAAGAAAAACATGGTATGTACTCACTCATAAGTGGATAATAGACATAGAGCAAAGGATAGCCAGCTACAATTCATAACCCCAGAGAAGCTAAGAAGCAAGGAGGACACTAAGAGAGACATACATCAACACCTGGAGAAGGAAAGAGAGACAAGATCTTCTGAGAAAATTGGGAGCATGGCGGGTAGGTAGGAGGAAGGGGAGGGGAGGAGGAGAACATGAGGGATCAGGAAGATCAAGGTAAGGAAAAAATAGAGAAAGAGAACAAGAAAAGAGATACCTGAATAAAGGGAGACATTATAGGTTTAAAGAGAAATCTGGCACTAGGGAAATGTCCAGGGATCCACAATGATGACCCCAACTAAGAATCTAAGCAATAGGGGAGAGGCTACCTTATATGCCCTTCCTCTATAATGAGATTGATGGCTATCTTAAATGCCTTCCTAGAGCCTTCACCTAGTACCTTATGGAAGCAGAGATCAGAGATCCACAGCTAAGCACTAAGCTGAACTCCTAGAATCCAACTGCAGAGAAGGAGAAGTGATGAGTAAAGGGGTCAAGACCATGCTGGGGAAACCCACAGAAACAACTGACCTGAGCAAGTGGGAGCTCAGGGACCCCAGTCTGATAGCTGCGGAACCAGCATAGGTCCAAATCAGGCCCCCTGAATGTGGGTATCAATTGAGAGACCAGGGCAGTCTATGGGACCTCTGTCAGTGGAACCAGTATTATCCCTAGTTCAGGAATGGACTTTGGGAGCCCAATCCCCATGAAGGGATACTCTCTCAGCCTAGATACCCTGGAGAGCACCTAGACCCTGCCCCAAATGATGTGACAGACTTTGATGATCCTCCATGGGAAGCCTCACCCCCCCTGGGGAGTGGATGGAGGATGGGATGGGGAGATGATGGGGGGAGTTGGAGAACAGGAGGGAGAGGGAACTGGGATTGGTATGTGAAATAAGATTGTTTCTAATTTAAATTTAAAGAAAGATTGTTCCTTAGTATACCATTAAAAGAAAAGGACAGAGAAAAAATCGTATTCACAGTGCCTACTTATAATAATTCTCAGCCTGCTAAGAGATATCAACAGAAAGTTCTCCCACAGGAAATGTTAAATAGCCCCACCCGGTGCCAATATTTTGTACAGCAACCACTGGAAATAATATATAAGCTATAAAAGAGAAAACTACAAGCATCTATAGTATATCATCTATAGTATATCATTACATGGATGACATTTTATTTTCTGATTCAAATGTTTGAAGAAGTAAAGAAAGATTGTTTGAAGAAGTAAAGAAAATCTTGCCTCATTGGGGATTACAAATTGCTCCTGAAAAAAAAAAAAAAACCAAAGAGGAGATTCTATTAATTATTTAGGCTATAAAACAGGTTTATAAAAAATCAGACCCCAAAATGTGCAAATTAAGAAAGATTGATTATTACAGACTCTTAATGAGTTCCGAAGATTGCTAGGAGACATTTCCCTTCTATGGCACATTATTGGGATAAAATCTGATCAACTGATTAATTGAAACAAAACCTTAGATGGTACCCAGGACTTAAAGAGTCCCAGGGAATTAACAGCTGAAGCTGAGATGGAATTGGCTTTTGGAGAGAAATTACAGATGGCAATGTGGATCATGTAGATCCACATTAAGTGCTTTCTGGTCTTATTACCCTCTAAGCATCCCCAACAGGAATTGTAATCAGAGGGAAGACATTATCTTAGAATGGATCTTTTTACCACATAAACCAGGTAAAAAATTAAAAACTTATGTGGAAAAGATCTCTGAGGTGATTCTAAAAGGAAAATTGAGACTTCATCAATTAGCAGGAATAGATCCAACAGAAATGATAGTACCATTTACCAATGATGAGATTGGCAAATTATGGGGAGAAAGTGAACCCTAGCAAAGAGCTTGTAGTAATTTTTGGGAGAGATTAACAGCAAATATCTCAAAAGCAAGAAAATTCAAATTATAAAGAAAACTGACTGGCTCCTTCGTCTCATTGTATGGGAAATACCAATATCCGGGGCCCCCACATTCTATACTCATATGAATGAATCAGGAAAGGCAGGTTACAAATCAGAAAATTTAAGTAAAGTGAATCTAAGTCCTTATAATTCTGTACAAAAGTCAGAATTATATGCTATTCTCATGGTATTGATGGATCATAAAGAACCTCTCAACATAGTTATTGATTGACAATATTCAGAAAGAGTTGCTTTGAATCTCAACACCACTGAATTTATACCAGATGATACAGAATTGGCTTTATTATTTATTCAGTTACATGACATAAACAGGACTAGGAATCATCCCATATATATAATACACATCTGATCCCATGTGGGTCAGCCAGGCCCTCTAGCACAGGGAATGATGAAATTGATCAACTATTAGTAGAAAATGTGCTAATGGCCTCAGAATTTCATTTTAAAAACCCACCATGTCAAAAATAAAGATATGAAAAAAGATTTTCCACCACTTTCCATCACTTATAATATCCAACAAACCATGAATAATATAAGGAAATGTCCTACTTGTTCTTTATACAACCAAACTCCATTACCTGCAGGAAGTAACCCAAAGGGTATTCAAAGGAATGAAATCTGCAGGTGGGTGTGTCCCATTTTGTAGAATTTGAAAAATTAAAATATGTACACCATACCATTGATACCTATTTAGGTTTCCAATGGGTAACTACTTTGAGTTCAGAAAACACTTATTCAATAATTACACATTTGCTAGAATGTGTAATGCATGGCCATCATGGGCATACCTGCACAAATACAGACAGACAATGTTCCATCATATGTCTCTAAGAAAATGGAACAGTTTTTTGCTTATTATAATATAAAGCATATTACATGTATTCCACACAATCCTACAGGGCAGACAATTATAGAAAGATCAAATCGAACTCTAAAGGATATGTTAAATAAATAGAAAGGGATGATAAAGAACCCAAAAACAGATTGCATTGTGCCTTATTGACTTTGAATTTTATGAATGCTAATGAGAAAGGAATGACAGCTGTGGAGAGACATTGGATAATAGAAAAAACTAAGGAATTAAATCAGTTGGTATACTTCAAAGATATCTTGTTCTCTGAATGGAAACAAGGACATGTGTTACATTGGGGAAGAGATTTTGTTTTTGTTTCCACAGGTGAAAAAAATCTATGAAAACCATCAAAATTGATAAAAATTCTATTTGAACAAGATACCTCTTGATTCAAAGAAATGATAGTTCATCAAGCAACATGGCTGCATCATCTAAACTAACCTATAAAACTAACAAACGTTTTTCATTTGACCAGATATAAGTTGCCAAAGGAGAACCTCCCAAAAATTTAGGGTTGGGAAAGTGTTTTATTTTGTCTTTTCAGGAGAATAAAGGTACCCAGCTAAGGAATCCAGAAAACATTGGAAAAATCAAACATCTGAAGAAAAGGGACAAATAATCCAAAAAATTATCCCAAGAAAAGAAGTAAATTGTCTGTAGGGGACACCGTAACCACTCCTGCTAGGGGCTGGCTACAGGTGTGTCTGACTACGACTTCGAGGGTGTGGTCAGGGTGAGGTAGGGAAGGTTTAAGAGTGAGGGTCACACACATGCCCTTCTTCCTTTTCATCATCGGCTTGCTGTACTTACTTCTGCCCTGCCGGCTGGCTAGGTCGCTCTGTAAGTAATGCATCTCCCTAACAAATACCCTTATATTTTTACCTGACTCCATATTGGTAATTCCCTCAAAAAATGTCTTAATGGTATATCATATTTCCAACAGGTTAAAATTTCATAAATCTTCCCAAATGTTTGTTTCTGCTTTTGTCTACAAACATAATGCAAATGGTCTTTTTGTAGTCCCAGTCCACTTAAAGATTAAAGCTGGTTTTGGAGTTGGAGTGTGGCTCTCTCCTTCTCTAAACCCAAGCATGCTTGTTAAAGAAAAATCCAAAATCCACCTGATATGGAACAGAAGAAAAACAAATATTTAAGGACTACTGTATTGCCACTAATCTCTTAACTCTTTGGTTTTATATTGACCTTTAGCAGCTTTTCTTAAAACATAGTACATTTATATAAAAATCTATAAGATTTTAGATAGATAGATAGATAGATAGATATAGATAGATAGATAGATATAGATAGATAGATAGATAGATAGATAGATAGATAGATATAGAGAAGTATGTATTTTAAAGTTTTTGTCATGATATTAATGGTCATTTAGAGTACAAATTCTAGAAAAAGGTTTCCTTTAGCTTCTTGTACATGATTTATGGTTTGAGTTTCTATCAGTTTTCTACAGTGAACCATGACCACACCTAACAATGACCTTTGAAGTCTCCAAAAGGAGGATGGGGCCCCACAATGACAATTTCACCAGGACTACGACAATACCATTAGGCTGAACAATTCCAACTAAAGATCAGTTTTTTTCTTAGAGGAAAATGCTGAGAGATCAGAGAGAAGGAGCAAGCTACAGCCACACTTTACCTCCTTAGCATCTCAGCAGACAAGAGAGCAAATTCCTATTTCTTCCCGCTTATCTCCTCTCTCTGCCCAGCCACCTCACTTCCTATCTGTCTGTACAGACCTACAGATCTCTATGGTTAGCTAGTGGCAAGCTCCATTCTCTGATCTTCAGACAGACTTTATTTGCACAAGCAAGATAACACCACATGTACTCATCATCCTCCCATCTCAGTTTCCCATGCCCATTGTAGGTGGCACCTACATTTCATGGGCTGGGTCCTAAATTGTCTAAGAGTAGAGAAAGCAAGTTGAATATCAAGAGAACAAGAAATCAAAGAGCCATGTGTTTATTCTTTCTGCTCTTAACTATGGCTGGAATGTTTTGAGTTCCTGCCTTGACATTCTTGCAATAATGACTATAGTCTGAAATTGTAAGTCAAATAAACCCTCTCTCTGTTGCTTCCCTGCTACGTCCATTGCTTTTTGTCATGATATTTCATCACAACAGAAATGAAACTGAAATATTAGGTATTAAACTTTCTATTCTTTGATTTTTCTCTAGGAAAATATAATAAATGTTACTGTGCACATCATGGGAGAGGGAAGACAGAGGCAAAGGACAGGGGGATCTGAGCTGTAGTCAAGAATGGTGCTGAGAATGGCCTACAGATTTGGCTTTAGAATTTTTAGCCATCAGATAAATGAGAATAAGTTTTAAAAGCCATATTTATGAGGGAAAGGCACTGCTTCAGATGAGCAAAGCCAAAGAGAAAATGTCTTCATAGAAGATTCTGGTTTATAAAGAACATGTTACGAGGGGCTAAGGATGCAACTCACAATAGAACACTTGCCTGGCATGTGCAAGATTGTGAGTTTGATTCCGCAGCATTCTCACCCACCAAAATGAACATATTATCAGCTGGGTGTGGTGGTTCACATCTATTATAATCCCACTAGTCAGGAGGTTGAGTCAGCTCAAGGTATTTTACCTATAAAGCCCATTTAACAATGTAATACAGATTTCTACTTCTTGAAAGTTATTATTACCAACTATATGGGAATAATTAAGCAAACCTTGTTATGAGCCTACAGTGATGTCCAAAGACAATTAAATCAAGGGGTCTCAGACATAATCAAGATGAATCCCTTGATGAGTTCACAATGTGATGATTTTTGGAAGGTAGTGAAAAGTAGAGTTGGGACCTTTGGAAGAAGCAAGTCATCAGGGCTGTCCTTGGGGATATGTTGTGCCCTGGTCCCTTCCTGGATGAGATTTCCCTGTTTCCTATCTTCCAAGAAGTAAAGAGGCCCTTCCACCACCTGAGTTTTTTTCTGAGTACATAGCTGTTGTGATTTTTTTGTGTCCTGACAAATAAAGCTTGCCTGAAGATCAGAGATGGAGCTAGACACAAGGTAACCGTAGAGGTCTGGAGGTCTGCATAGATAGGAGACAGGAAGTGATAAGGCTGGGTGTAGACAGGAGCTAGGCCCTTTTTGGTCTGAGGAGTCAGAGAGGTAAGAGGTGACTGTGACTGGTCCTTTATTTCTCTGATCTTTTAGCTTTTCCCCAGCATCTGACTCCAGGATTTTATTATTAAGACTAATTAGGATCACACATCATCTGGCATTCAACATGGGGCTCCAAATGCAAATGGAGGCTTTGCTCTGTCCTGGCCAGTCCTGCAGCTGCTTCCAAATAATCACTCAGAGGCTTATGTTAATTATAATGCTCGGCCAATGCTCAGGCTTATTACTAACTAGCTCTTACATTTAAATTAACCCATATTTCTTATCTATGCTTTCCCATGCAGTCCTGGGCTTATCATCTTATTTCATACATGCCTGGCTTCCTCGGCAGCTGGCTGGCATCTTTTAGATTCTGCCTTTCTTCTCCTGTATCTCTGCTTGGATTTCCCACTTGGCTCTATCCTGGCTTGCCATAGGCCAAAGCAGCTTTATTTATCAACCAATGAGAGCAATACATATTCACAGCATACAGAAAGACATCCCACATCACATGATACCAGCCAACAATGGACTGAACCCCTGAAACCATGAGCCAAAAAAAATCATTCCTTTCCCTTACCATGTTCCTGTTAAGTGGTTACAGTGATAAACACAATGCATTTAAAATAAATATTTAAAATATTTTTATATTTATCAATCTATTTATTTATTTATTGGGAGAGAGGCGTGCATATGCGTGTACATGGGCATGTACAAGTGTGCACAGGTGTGCATTTAGAGGTCAGAGGACAACTTGCAGGAGTCACCGGTTAGTTCTCTCTTACCGCGTGGGTTCTGGGAATTAAGCCTTAAACTCCTAACCTGCAGAAACTGAGAGGCACTAACATTTATTGTTTTAAGGCTTTGTACTTGTAGGTAACTTGCTAAATGATAGCAGATAACAAACATAAACTCTTAAACTGATAAATTAAGAAATATAATATAGGTATATAAAGGGGAGTTGGACTTAGTTACTTTCTAAAAAAACCCAAAAAAACAAACACTGTTCATTGAGGATTCCTACTATAGACATGGAAAGGAAGGCTGCTGTTTTTCAGTAAAAAAGATTTTGTTGCTAATGTGTCTTTCTAAAAATCATTTATTTATTTATTTATTTTATGTGTATTGGTGTTGTGCCCACATGTCTGGGTATGAGACAGTTGTGAGCCACCACATGGGTGCTAGAAATTGAACCTAAATCCTCTGGAAGAACAGCCAGTGCCCTCAGCTACCAATCTATCTCTCCAGTCCTCACAATCTGTCTTTTAAAATACACTGAAGACATTCCATTAACTTTTTATTGTTAAAAAGTTTGTTGGTCTACAAGTGTTGAGACATTAAAATCTGATGGTATGCATGTGCACGTACACACACACACACACACACAGAGAGAGACAGAGAGAGACAGAGAGAGACAGACACATACACACAAAGCATTTATGCATTTATTTCACTATGTAGCCTTAGCCTGAAGTTTGCTATGTAAACCAGGCTGACCTCAAACTCAAAGATATCTTGCTTCTGCCTCCTGGGTACTAGGATTGAAGGTGTGCATGGCATTTAATCTATTTAAACACAGGAGAATTCATATATATGATGTATGTGTATTTATACATATTCATACATATGCACACATATATAAATGTGACATTTGGGGGCTGGAGAGATGGCTCAGAGGTTAAGAGCACTGACTGCTCTTCCAGAAGTTCTGAGTTCAATTCCCAGCAACCACATGGTGGCCCACAATCATCTATAATGAGATCCGGTGCCCTCTTCTGGTGTGCAGATATACATGGAAGCAGAATGTTGTATACATAATAAATAAATAAAATCTTTAAAAAATGTGACATTTGGAAATGTAGTTTTGAAACAGGTTGAAATATGCCTGGGAGAATATAATTAATACAGAATTAGAGCACAGGTTAAAAGTGATTTTCACCTAATACAGATGTTACATTGTTTACTTGGTAACATGCGTGCAGGGTGAATGGTCACTGACGCGGTTGAAAGCAGTGCTTCTCAGCCTTCCTAATTCTGCAGTGCTTTAATGCAGTTCCTCAAGTTGTGGTGGGCCCATATCAGAAAATTATGTTGCTACTTCATAACAGTAGCAACAACATTACATAACAGCAATTTTGTCTCTGTTATAAATCATAATGCAACTATCTGTGTTTTCCAATGGTCTTGGGTGGCGACTGTGAAATGGATCATTTGACTCCCAAAGAGACTGAGACCCAGACCCACACAGGTTGAGAACCACTGTTCTAAAGGATCTAATAGCTCCAGGAACCTTTTTAAAGGAAAAACTATATTCAGTACACTTTGAGAGAGCAAGAGGCTGGGCAGTAATTAGAGTACCACCTGCAGTCTTCAAGGAAGAATTATTCTGGCTAAAGGAAAACAGCTACTTATTTACAATCAAGAAGATATACTCAATGCAAGAAAGATACTAAATTAGGTTTTCTGGGAAAACTTTCATTGCATCAGAACAGACACTTGTATAGTGATTAAGAACACCGTCTTTGAGCCACACTGCTTTCATCTGAACACCCAATTTTGCTGTGAACAACTTGGATCCTCCTAGCCTCTCTGTGCCTCTGCATTGTCAACTCTGAAATGGAGACCTACCCAAGAGAGGGCTGGCTCCTAAACAGTTCAAATTAATTAACAGACACACAGCATTTGCCACAGCACCTGGCCAGAGTACACACAATGGACACATTAATAAAAAGCATGTTGTAAGTGGAGTTTGCACCAATACTGTAAGAGATTGTGACTGGAGTCTGCTTCTCTGATAGAGCCATGGCTCCAGAATTCATATAAAAGAGGGATATGAAAAAAGCAATTTGAATCCATTACCTACAGCAAACACAATTCCTATATAAGCAAATGTGAGATAGTTTGGAAAATTCTAAAAGAACTATAGGTCTTCAAGTTTTATTATATAGCAAGCACATTTCTACTTAGATCACGTGTTCAGTCATTTAGAGGATAAGGGGTTTAGTATGGCTGGATGTGGAGTCCCTGGCCACTGTCAGGTACCACAGGTGTTTTTATCACATTGGAGAAATTGTTTTAAGCTCTTGAAGCCCCACCTTCCTTGTCTGTGGAACTGGGACATGGAAACATATAACTTAAATACCTTGTTTCAGAGTGTAGACTACTGGTCTTTTGTGTCTAAAGCTAATATGTCTAAATATGTCATAAACATATGTGGATGGTGCCAGTAGTAAAATACTTGCCTAGCTTGTACAAAGCTCTGGATTTTTACCTAGCTCTGCAAATACAGAGTGCAGTCATGAGCATATAACATGAGTTGGCTCAAAACAATGACTTTTTATTATATCCAGAATGTATGTGTATTTTCAGCATATTTTGGAATGTTGTTATTATCATTATTATTAGAGGCATTATAGAATTACAGAATTCAGATTCAGAGCTACAGCCACAACTATATCTTTCATATTCGAATTATTTTTAAAAACCTCTTCACATTGTAAGCATTCTCTAAAGTTTTATTTTTAATTATGTGTATAGGGGTGGTATGTGTCCTGGGTGCAGGCACCAGCAGCCAGAAGAAGAAGTTGGATTCTCTGGAACTGGAATTACTGGCAGTTGTAAGCCACCTGATGAGGGCACTGGGAACTGAACTCCTGTCCTCTGGAAGACCAGTGACCTTAACTGCAGAGCCATTTCTCCACCCAGCCCCTGGAAGCACTTTTTTTAAAAAAAATAATAACCTTCACTACATCAAATGCAAGGGGCGGGGTTAGTTATAATTCCATCCATCCCTCAAACCTAGATTTATATTAGACTCCCACCTCCTCTTCAGAGGTGAGACACTGCCTCCTCTTCCAGGCTGGCACTAACAGTTCTCACTTCCCAGGAAGCAGCAGCCCCTCCCATTTTTCTTACTCGGTCTTCAGAGTTAGCAGCACTCAACTCTTGCCATCAAAAGTCATTTTGTTTGCTCTTGTTGGTTTGGACCTTACAAAGGATGTTTTATTCTACAACATATTCTTTGAATTTGGCTTTGATCCAACTGATTGCTCTTTTGTAAGAGACCTGCCTGCCTTTGTTGAGTCTGTGCTGTTTTTACCTAGGTTAGCTTGCTCTTTTTCTGAAAGGGTTTATGTCTACAGCTTGACTTCTTTGACTGCCAGTTAATTACATGATTTTTACTCTCCAAGCTCCTGCTTGCCTCGTAGACAGTAACATGTAAAAAGCTTTCCTATCTTTTTAGGTTAGGGAAGAAATGAGCAGCTAATCATGTCCTTTCCCTTCAGTGACAATAGAATCCAGTGTTCACGAGCACATGATGACTTTTCTCAGCAACCCTGGTACCCATAAGTAACTTACCACCAATGTTCTTCAGGTAACCACTTCAGAAATGGGCAGCAACTAGAGCAATTTGGGTTTACTGCTTGCTGCAACAAGCAGAAAGAACACTAACTATTTAGGAAGGATGGGTATCTCCATTAAAGGTCATAATAGAAAGTGTGATGATGTATTTATTAAAGCTTGCCTGAGGGTACAGAAAGCAAAGCTAGCCACAAGCCATAGAGCCAGGCAATGGTGATACACATCTTTAATCCCATCAGCCAAACTAGCTATCCATAGAGCCAGGTGGTGGTGGCACACACCTTAATCCCAGGACACACCTTTAATCTCAAGAACAAGTAGATGGATCTCTGTTAGTTCAAGGCCACACTGAGCTACATGAAACTGATCTAGTCCTAAAGAGAAACAGTTCACACAAAGGTGATCGCAGCACTTGGAATCACACACCATTAATCCCAGCACTAGGGAGGTATAAAAGGCAAAAGGTCTCATGTGGAGATTTAATCTCCAGCCATGTTGAGGACAGGCAGCAGTCCAGGATTGCAGTCTGAGGATTTGTGGAGCTAGCCGGATCACCCTTTCAGTCTGAGGTAGAGATAAGAGCTAGTGGGCTGGTTGCTTTGCTTCTCTGACCATCAGCTTGAACCCCAATATCTATCTCTGGATTTTTATTATTTGTGTTACAAGAAAGGATACACTATACATGTCTGAGTTAGGTTTTTATTGCAGTAAAGAGACACCATGATCATGGCAGTTCTTATATAGAGAAAAACATTTAACTGGGGCTGGCTTACAGTTCAGAGATTTAGTCTATTGTCATCATGGCAGGAAGCATGCTGACATGCAGGCAGACATGATGCTAGAGAGATAACTGAGAGTTTTGCATCCAGATTGGCAGGCAGCAAGAAGAGACAGTGACACCGGGACTGACTTTAGTTTCTGAAATCTCAAGGCCACCCCCAATGACACACTAATAGTGCCACTCCCTATGGCCCTATGGGAAACATTTTCTTTCAAACCACTACAATAGGATTTGTCTGTTAGGTAAGTCCAGGGGTATTAAAGGAACAAAGGCTTTACTCCGGATTAGAAAACAGAAGTGATTCCAGGAGACATTTTAGACTACTACCTGAGGAGTGAAGCACAGATAACGCTGTGATTGATAAGAAACCATCAAAGGCAGAACAGGGAGGTATGGGCACTTGGCAGTTTGCACAATGTTACATTCTGTTATCTCCAAGCATCATTCATTATGGGGAATCACTGAAAATCATAATGTGAGGCCAGACACAAAGCTAACTTCCTCCAGAAAGGGTTTGCTTTTTTATCTTGGCTAGGGCCTGTGGGTACCACTGATTGGAGATAGAGCACCCTCACTCAGTCAAGTCCTGAAGTCACCTTCAGCTCTCCAGCTAACGGTAGGCCAACTGTTGCACTGAGCACTGGTTTATCCTTGTCCCAAGTTGTATTCTCTTAGATGCTTGGCTTGCTGTCCTAGCACAGGCTGCCTGCTAGTCTCCCAGTGATAATGACAAGGTGCTTTGTGCCCTTGTAATCAAAATTAAAGCTGGAATTTGCTGGAGGTCAGTACATATCTTTAGCAAATGGTTTCTGTGCTAACTCTTCTGTGCCAGTTTTCCCTTCCCTCCAATGCTTTTAAACTATGTCTTTACATGTTTGTCAGCATTTTTAAGTTATTTTTTTTAGAAAGATTGGTTCAAGTAACCTAACATACCATTATTAATCAAAATATTTGTTTTATAATACTAAGACATATTTCTATTTTTGCTTGCTTTTTTGGCTTCCCATGTACACATATTTCTATTAGATTAGTTAGAAAAATATAAAGCTAAAAAACAATTATTTATAACTTCAAAGCATAAATTATGGCTTTAGGCATATTTGGCATTACAAAGTCTAAAAACATTTCTAGGTCTTATGCAGGTTGTTGTTCTAGTTTGCTTTCCATTGTTGTGATAGACACCATGACCAAAAACTGCTTTGGGAGGAAAGAGTTTATTTCACCTTGCACCTTACATCATTGAGGGAAGCCAGGGAAGAAACTCAGGGCAGGAACTTGGGTACAGGAACCGAAGCAGAGGCCTTGGAGGAACATGGCTTACTGACTTCCTCCCCATGACTCTCTAAGCTTGCTTTTGGTTTGTTTATGTGAGACAGTCTCATGGTATGATTCAGATTTGTAGATCCTGCTTGCTTTGAATTCACAGAGATCCTCCTGCCTCTGCCTCCCTAGTTGTGGGACTAGAGATGTGTCTCCTTAAGCCAGATGATTCTTATAACACCCAGGATCACCTGCTCAGGGGTGGCACTACTGATAGTGGGCTGGACCCTCCCACGTCAGTCATTAATGAAGAAAATGCCCAAAGATGCCTGCAGGACAATCTAAGGGAAGTAATTCCTAAATTGAGACTCTCTCTTCCCAATTATGTCTAGGTTTGTGTCACTGGCAAAAACTAACCACCATAGTTTCAAATTGCTCAAGTTTACTTTATCAACAAGTACTATTCTGACCTCTTTGAGAAATACATCATTCCCTCGTCATTTGTTTGTTATATCTGTTGTACTACATATGAAAATATATACTTATATTTAGAACTATTTGTTTAATACCATATGGTAATTTAGCTCACTGTCTTTTTATGAATGTGCTTTATTGCTTCCACTAAGAATTAAATTCCTGGAAGAAATTGTGTATTGTGCATCTTTACAATTTACACGGCACCTTGCTCAATATTTTTGGTAGGTCATGTTTTTAAAGTTTTGTGAAAGATTTAAGTAATTATTTTCAGAATAAAACTGCATTTAGAGGTATAGTAACCCTGAGTTTGAGACCTATCTGAGCTTCATAGTTAGTTTGAGGCCATTTTGAGCTAGACAGCAAGACCCTGTACAGGGTAGGGTGGGTTTAGAGAGAATTTTAAAAACTGTAAGACAGGCAATAGATTGGTGGGTGAATCAGGAGTAAGGTATTTACTGTGCAGGCATGAGTTCAGATCCCCAGCACCCACATAAAAAAGTCAATATGGTGTAATCCAAGTGTTCCGTGGGGCAGGGACAGGAAGATCCCTGGAGCTAAGCAGTCAGTCTAGCCAAATGATGAGCTCTGCAGAGATTTAGCAAGAGAGGCCCTTCCTTAAAACTGAGAGAGTTAGAGGAAGACATATGAAGTCAGCCTCTTTGCCGAGCACATTGAGCTCATGCACACACAATTTTATAGCTAGTGAGATGGATCAACAAGTAAAGACACTTGCCACCAAGCCTGATGACAACTTAAATTCAACCCCTGGGACCCACATTGTAAATTCTGAGGACTGACTTCAAAAGCTGTGCTGTGACCTCTAACACATGACAACCCGCAAACCCTGCTCCTGTAAGTACATAATGTAAAAACTTAAAAGAAATTGAGTCATGGTCTCTCTATCTAGCCCTGACTGGATTAAAAAGTGCTATGTAGGTCAACCAGGCTGGCCTCAAACTCACAATGATCTGCCTGCCTCTGCCTCTGCCTCTCCATTGCTGGTTTAAGGGAGTGCACTACCACACTCAATTATAAAAAGTTGTCACTACACTAATACATGGAATGAGAGAGAGACATTGTTGTCACGTGGCTTTTCTTCTTAAAATTACTCTGTATTCTGGGGTGTGTTAGGCCCTTGATAGGTTACCAAGCTGGCTTCACCGAGTAGTGATTTCTACAGTTTGAAAAGTACCTACTGTTCCTGCTTCCTGTCTTTCAGGGACTTCCCATTTACACCTATGGTGACACAATCAAGCTAAGACTAAGGAAACACCAGTAGATTAATTGGTTGGACCTGAGACCTTGGAAATGTAGATGACTCAACTAAGATGAACCTCTGACTTCACTGATTTAGATCATGTTTCTAAAGACTCTTAGGTTGAGTGGTGAACACAGTTCAATAGTAGAGTACTTGCCTAGAGTGTGCAAGGCCATGAGTTCAATCCCTAGTAACACACACACACACACACACACACACACACACACACACAGTGGAATAACCCTTCTGTACTCTGTGAACACGTATTACTTTCATTGGTTAATAAAGAAGATGGCAAGGAAGGATAAATTTAGGTAGGGCAATCAAACTGAGGTTGCTGCGATGAAGAAGGGGAAGAGTAGGGAGATGTCAGCCAGATGCAGAGGGATCAAGAACTGAATGTGCTAAGATAATAAAGGTAATGCCATGTGGCAGAGCATAAATAAGGAATATGGATTAACTTAAAATGGAAGAGCCAGTTAGTAATAAGCCTGAGCTATTTGGCCGTGCATTTATATTTAATTTAAGTCTCTGTTTGGTAATTTAGAAATGATTCCTGGGATGGGTAAACTACACACACACACACACACACACACACACACACACACACACACACACACACAACTTTTCTTGTTATTTCAAATGCCTAAGATTCTATCAGGAGTTTATTTTATGGTAGGCTGGTAAATTCCTCCTGTTAATTGCCTGGAAGAAATTTCTTCAGAAATTCCAGGTTAACTTCTCATTAATATTTACAATGTAACAGTTTGCTGAAAAACAAAATGATCTCTACGGGCATTATATTGTCTAACACAGTTAATGAAACTCTGCCTTGCGCCTATCACTTTCACAGCAACTTTCAATCAACAGCAATTCATTCACTTCATATTTATATTCTCTCTCTCTTACTTAAATTAACCCATTTATATTAATCTATGCCTCATGACTTTTTACCTTTATTTCAGTCTGTATGTCTGACTCCCTCCAAGTCTGGTTGGCGTCTTCCTGTGCGCCTTGATTATCTCTTCCTACTTCCTCCCTCTGTGTCTGGGAGTCCAGCCTATACCTCCTGCCTAGTTACTGATATTCAGCTTTTTATTACACTAATCACAGCAGTACATGTTCACAGTGTACAAATATCCCACAGCTCTTTTGCCTACTCACTTCCAGATGGTACTTAGAATCTTTAAGACATCCCTTGAGATTTGGGAGGTTTTACATGGAATGCTATTTAGACTTGTCTTTAGAAGTCAGAAGGTGAGTTCACAAGAAGCCCAGCTACATAGAACTGGCTGAGAATGCACAGCAAGTGTCACGGTGAGACTCAAATGAGTCTGTATGGTTCTCACAGTGGCACTGGGGATGCCAAGGCTCCTCTCTTTTTTTTATTTATTTATTAGTTCTAGTTAGGGAACAAGCTTGTTTCACATGTAAGTCCCTTCTCCCTCTCCCTCCCCTCACCCCATCCCTCCTCTCTCCCCCATCTCCCCACTCCCCTGCCAACCCCCTACCCCACCCACCTACCACTCCCCAGGCAGGGTAGGGCCCTCAACAGGGGCTCTACAAAGTCCACCAAATCTTCCTGTGCTGGTCCTGGGCCCTTCCCCATGTGTCCAGGGCCAGAGTGTAACCCTTCATGTGGGATGGGCTCTCAAAGTCCCTTCTTGCACCAGGGAAAAATACTAATCCACCACCAGAGGCTCCCTGGAGTGCAGAGGCCTCCTTATTGACATCCATGTTCAGGGGTCTGGATCGGTCTTGTACTGGCCTCCCCGACAGCATCTGGGGTCGATGTGCTCTCCCTTGTTCAGGCCAATTGTTCCTGTGGGTTTCTCCAACCTGGTACAGACGCCAAGGCTCCCTCTTAATGGGCGCATGCACACATGTGTACATGTGCAGATAGAGCCCACAGGGCAACTTCAAGTATCATCAGAAGACACTTTGGTTTTGGAAACAGGATCTCTCAATGGCTTAAAGTTCACCTAGTAGACCAGTGAGGCTGACTAGTCGGAGCCCCAGTGACTCACCCACCTCTGCCTTCCCAGTGCAGGGATTAGAAACATGCTGCAATTCCCAGCTTTAAAAAAATAAAAATAAAAAAGCCAGGCGGTGGTGGCACACATCTTTAATCCCAACACTTGGGAGGCAGAGGCAGGCAGATCTCTATGGGCCAGCATGGTCTACAGAGTGATTTCCAGGTCAGCCAGGAATAAACAAAGAAACCCTGTCTCAAAAAACCAAACAAACAAACAAACTCATAGGTTCTGAAGATGGAATTCACTTCTTCAACCTCTGTCAAGTTACCTCTTAGTATATTTTTTTGCTTCATTCTCAATCCCAGGGGTGTGTATGACTTTTATCTCATCCTCACTAGCTCCCTAGACTGTCCCTTTGGTATTGTCACATTTAATTGTACTTAGTTGTTTACTTGATGTGCTTTTATTAAATTATAAGTTCCTTAAAGGCACAGGTTCTTCCTTCTTTGCCCTTATAGTTGTTGACCCATGCTTAATGCATACACTGCTTAATGAATATTGGCTTGATGGATAAACGATTACTTACAAGTAGGTTTTTTAAAAGATTTTATTTATTTATTATGTATACAACATTCTGCTTCCATGTATATCTGCACAACAGAAGAGGGCACCAGATCTCATAACGGATGGTTGTGAGCCACCATGTGGTTGCTGGGAATTGAACTCAGGACCTCTGGAAGAGCAACCAGTGCTCTTAACCTCTGAGCCATCTCTCCAGCCCGCAAGTAGTTTTTTTTTTTTTTAATTTTTAAAAATACACTGACAAACTTCCTAAAATTCCATTTATACCACTGATCTGTTTTTGTCCTGGGAGTATGCAAAGATAAACATAATAAATTTTTGAAATAGCGTGGCTTGAAATCAATGTGTATTCATACTGTTTCATTATTTTTTATTCTTAAAAATGACACCATATATTACCTTTAACACCCAGAGGCAAATGATTGATAAGTAAATTTATGAGTCAGCTAATTATACCATAAATAAGACACTCATTAGTATGGATGGTGGGTATGGCTTATAAATAACACTAGCTTATAGCTGCCAACCCTCTTAATGAGGAAAGGAATACAAAAGGACCTTTAAAGAGCTGGTTATGAGTCAATCAATTTTTACTGCATGAAGAAGAGTAAACGGCACTGCTCCAGGTAACATACTTTGTATTGCTTTACTGAAAGCCACAGTAATATAAGAGTCAAAACTAAATTTACACACACACACACACACACACACACAATTTTAAAAGCCAGTGTACATAGACATCAGATGCTGGCAACTGCAGGAGCTTTGTGGGACAGCAGGGAGGCCAGAGCAAGTGAGCAAAGGAGAATGACAATTGAAGAAGTAGTTGGCTGGTCTCAGAATAGTAGTCTAGAGAGGGAAGAGACTGGGCCAGAATGTAAAAGACAGCCCTTCTCTAATGAGCAATCAGCATCCTTTTCTTACTATTTTGAGATTATAACCACACCTGTGCATAAACATATGTACACATGTAACTTCACAATGATAGGCATATGCTGATGTAGAAGCTGGCCCAGGATTTCAGTTCTGCAGGATGAGAAAAGTCTAGAGATTTGTCGGAACAATGTGAATATATTTACCGATTAAACAATTAAAAATTAAGATTGTAATGAATGTTAAATGGCAAGGAAACTTGAGAGGTAAAAGGAAGAGCAGTGGATCTTACTCCTGTGTTCTCCTGCTGTACTGGTCACTGTATGTAGGTAGCCTTGGTTAACAGGCTCTAGTTTCCTTGGATAGAGGTTCACATGGGCTGTGGCTTCAGTCACTGAATTTCCCTGCTAATATTTCAATGTACATGGGTGTTTTGCCTGCATAAATGTACATGAACCACTTTGGTGCCTGGTGCCCTCAGAGCATGGCATATCTCCTAGAGCTTGAATTAAAGACTGTAGTGAGCTTCCATGTGTGCAGGGACTCACACTCAGGTCTTCTGGAAGAGTAGTCAGTGCTCTCAACTAACGACTCATCTCTTTAGCTCCCCCACGCACACTCTTTTATTTTAGAGATTATCATATAATTACATTTCCATCTTCCTTTTCTTCCCTCTAAACTTTTCCCAGGAGCCTCCAAACTCATAGCCACTTCTTTCAGTTTTTGTGCATATATGTTAGTAAATATAATCTGTATGTATGTTTTCAGAGTTGACCATTTGACACTGCACAACCAACTGGTGTGTGCTCTTCCCTGGGGAAAACCAAATATACCATTCCCAGATTTCCTTAGTTGCCTATAACTATATAGGCAACTTTGTATAGGGTTGAGGATATTGCCCCATCCAGTTTGGCATCCTCACTGGTGTCACTCTTGCTCCACTCATGCTTGGGCAGTCATGTTGTTGAGACTTTATGGGTGTAGCTTCTGACATTAGCAAGAGACACAATCTCATGGCAAATTCCCTGATCCTGTGGCTCTTACCATCTCTTGCCTCCATTTTCTGCAATGTTCCCCAAGCCTTAAGTGCGGGAGTGTCTTTTTTTTCTCTGGCAAGAATAAGCAGGAGTATTTTATAAATATATACATTGGGACTGGGCTCTACAACTGTATTTTGATTGGTGTGGTTTCTTGTAGTATTCTTCATCTGTTGTGAATAGAAGTTTCCTTGACGAGGAGTGTAGACTATACTTATCTGTGTGAATGAGAACAAATTTTTATAGATTGTTATTAGGGATTATGCTGGTTTAGTGAAGTGGTTGTGGGTTTTCCTCCAATAACAATGACTTCGTTAGCACTGAGAAGTTAGGGTTCCAATCCCAGGCTTGGTAACCCTCTTGTTGAGTGTTATTAGAGAGATGTTGCTTATTGCCAAGGAGTGCATGCCACTACTACACTCTGGTCATTGATGGCGTCCATGAGCATCATAGCTGGATAGGTTGCTTCCCTCCTTTGGAAGTTTGCATGGTGTCTTCTGGTACCATAAAAGTGTCCTCAGGGAGGGGGTGTTCAGGTCAGTTCTAGCCCAGGAGCCTCTGGGCTTTGTGTCTTCAGCAACAGGTACTTACCTTCCACTAGTATTAGAATGTACATTTAAAGATGGAGATAACAATATATGATCAAAACAGAGATTAATATGTTTAAAAGCTGGGACTATTAAGTCTTAAGAATATAGATGATTGATTTTAACCTTCCCAAGGTTGTTTTTATGAGCCTTTCTTTGGAAAATATTGTTGCCCCCAAGATACTAAAAAGTGTGTTTCCTTAGCCCAGTTTCCTTTTTATTGGAGTAAACAATTTCAACAAAAAAAATTCACAGATTAAGAAAATGGCCATCAGCGGTTTTTGCTGCGACGAGACTGAGGGATGCGAGAGTAAACTAGAAATGAATCTCCCTCCTACGCCGCTGACCTCCATAGCTTCCCAGCTAGCAGGGCATTGGGATGCAGCTGAAGAACAGAGAGGGACACAGAGGGACAGAGGTCAGCATTAGAGTCTCAGGGACGGCTGGAAGCTCACCCTTAGTGTCACATAAGCATATCAGGCGTGAGAAGTGTGATTCAGAGTTTGTGTGACAGGCTAGAAACTCAGGGCCTGTGGGTCATGCTCATGAGTCTCCTGTTTGTTACTTCAAGAGAGCTTAGCTTTCCTTCTACTAACGAGAATAGTGACACCAAATTGTTTCCCAAGATCGTTTTAAAAGAAAGAGAAGAAAACAGAACTTACAAACTGTTCTAAATGCTCTAGAAGATGTAATCTCCATGGCTGTTATGAGAACAGAGGCACGAGTTAGAATTTCTGCAAGTGAACCATGAGAGGATAGCATGAGTATGAACAAATAGATACCCCTGGAATCTCTTTCAGGTTATTAACTTTTTAAAGTCTCTTCTTGCTGAAATCACAAAAGCACCATCACATTTTTAAAATGCTCCTTGGCTCCCTTCTAACTCCTTGTGCATGTCCCTACAGTGTAGGCAGCTAGTATGTAGGAAAAGAGCTAAAAGAGACAAGATAGGAGGGAAGAAATTTAAAATGCAGACACCACCATGTTGAACTAGCTTCTTACTTTGCATTCTATGTGCAAGCATGATGTATATATAGTACAGTAATGCCAAAATGTAGCTCAGGGCCACCAGGTGGCTTTCCTATGAGAAGACTCACAGAGGTTAGGTAACAGGCTCCATATCAGTGACAGAGCAATCTCTCTGACTTGACAGCCAGTGTTTTATAGCACTGCCTATTCTGTTTCAAGAAAAGGTGGATTTACTTATGTATAAAATCAACCAAACCTATCCCCTAAAGTATCAGAAGTGGGTTGCTCCAAGACTTCTCCCTGGTGACCACGTGGGCTACATCCTAACACCTCCACATACTGACACATGCCTGTTCCATGCTCTTTACTAACCAGATTCTTTGTCATCATCGTCCCCTCCCACCTCTCGGCTTCAGCTCACCAAAAACTAATCCTACCTCAGAGCAGCATACATTCTAATGCCCGCATTATTCTAATGATTTCTGTCTTGGTTTCCAAGTTCAGATTTCTTTGAGAAGCAACTAGCTCATATCACCCTCCTATGCCAAGTCACAGGTCATTGGCCAGTTTCTATGGATTGAAAACTTGAGTGTAACTTAAGTGCCCAAACAATCGGGTGTAGCTGAGGACGGACAAGACATTAAATTTTCCTGAAAACTATGATACTGCCCGTAGTTTCCCATCTGTCATAAAACAAAAACAAAAAACACAGCAGAGCATGGGAGTGAATTCTATAATCCCAGCACTTGGGAGGTGGAGGCAGGAAGATCAGAAATTTTTGACTATCTTTATCTTCGTAACAAGTTTAGGGCCTGCCTGGACTACATGAACCTTATCTCTAAAAGCCCCAAACAAGACCTGTTTCCTTTAACTCTTTATTTGCCTGTTTCATAAAAGATACTGGCATTCTTCCTACCACTTGGAATAACATTTAATTTTGTTGGAAAAATCAATACATTTGAACAGCAAAATATTCAGAATACAAAAAGATATAGAGCCTTGAGCATAGTTTCGCACACTTACAATCTCAGTATTTGAGAGGGTGAGGCAGGAGGACTATAAATTTGAGACCAGTCTGCCTACATAGCGAGTTTGAGGCCAGCTTTGCCTACATAGTGAGAACTTGTCTCAGAACCCAAATACTAAAAATAAATAAAGATACAGGGCTAGAAAGATGACCTGTTAGTTAAGAACACTTGTTGCTCTTCCAGGGGACCTGTGTTCAGCTTTCAGTACTCACAGCAGCAACTGACAATAATATGTAACTCCTGCTCCACGGAATCTGACACCCTCTTTTGGCCTCTAAGGGCACCTGTACACACACACACACACACACACACACACACACACACACACACACACACCATTTTTAAAAATAAAAGGAAATCATCTCATATTCTCAAGGCTCTTCTAGAGGCAGCCATAGTCAATAGTTTTTAATGTGTTCTTCAGAAAACAAAATGATATGAATGTCCAAAATTGTCCTTGCTTTTCTGAAAACAAGTAGATATTTGGGACCATTCCATGTCAAAATGCAAAAAGTTGTTTTTATTTTTAAAAAATGCCTTCATCATTTCTGTCTTACTTTTATTGTGTGTGGTGGATTGTACGCAAATTCCTTGGCCCTGAGCGATAGCCCCAGGCCCTACTTTTGTCATTTTCTGTCAGCCTTCCTCTTTGTGCCCTGTGTCCCTTCCTGTAGGTTCTGTAGTCTCTTCTCCATCTGTGTCATTGTTCTTCAACTCCAACCACTTCTGCTGCGTCATATACTACCTCTTGCTCTCTCTCATTTCATTTTCCTTTATTAATTAATAACTCATCTTTAAAAATGTCAGGCTAATGCTTTTTTCAATTTCATCTTACTTCTAACATTAGAAATGTCTGGTGGCTCCCAGGGTCCACAGTACCAGCATGAATCCTTAACGTGGTCATCTTTTTCTAGAAAGCCGTCTACTCTGGAGCATTCACATCTCTACACCATCCGTTTGAAAGTTCTACTGTGCTTTCAACCTTGTATTTCACTACTTCTTTTGCCTGGGTGTTCTCCTTCCTTTTCAAACTCCCTTATCCTTCATGGGCCACCTTTGAGACGACTCATTCTGACAGTTTGCTCTGCAATGCTCTTCTCACAGCTGTCAAGTCACTTGGTTTTAACCTCTCCTTCGGCATTTTCTAACTTTTTCCTCTTCTGAAGCTATATACTTCTTAGGAAAAGGAGCCCTCCTGAAACATGTTTTTCAATACACACACACACACACACACACACACACACACACACACACACACACGCACACACAGAGAGAGAGAGAGAGAGGTTGAAACAAGACCCAATTATATTTAGGCTATTTTGGATTTTTTATTCATTTATTTATTTGTGTATGGCAGGGGTGGGTTATGGACGTCAACTTCAGGAAGTCTCTCTTCTTCCTGGGAACAAACCGGCCATCAGGCTTGGTAGAAAGCACTGCATCATTTGATGGCCTCCCAGGTATATTTAGAAGAGGGAAGCCTGGGAGGAGCAAGGACAAAAAGAGGGAGGACAAGAAAGGACAACTGAAGGATGACTATGAGCAGAGCATATGGCATGCATGTGTGAGGCTATCTTAATGAAACTCATTATTTTGTAAAATTTCTAATCATAAGAAAAGTTAAAAAGAAGTGGCCAGCTAATCATCAAAAAAAGCTAAGCCTTTCCACATAGTAGACTCCTTCAGAGACACTTAGATTTTCCACCAACCAGTAGACAATGCCAAAAGTGGCTGCTGCGAACTCAAGAAACCCTCAGGCATTACACAGGTTTTCTCTTGTGAAAAGAGAGACCCCTTCTCCAGCCCAAATCAGAATCAGTCTGTACCTATCAGACTGCCAGCAGCTCTTCTAAAGCATGTCTGTGGAGTGGTCACCAATCAGTAACTGGTGTAGCACAAAGAAAAAAAAACAAAAAAAAAAAACAGAGACTGACATTGGAGTTCAAGGTGAAAATCAGAACAGCAAAGCAGCCAGCCACTAGAGAGTTCTTACCTCTGCCAAGGCTGGGGTGACCCTGTCCTCTCAGCATGACTGAAGAATGAACAGAGACTGAGACCCTAACCCTGTCTTGTATTCCTCTCCAGGGCTGGGATTAAAGGCGTGCACCACCACTGCCCGGCCTGTGTGGCTGACTAGTGTGGCTAGCTTTGCATTCTGATCTTCAGGCAAGCTTTATCTGATCATATACAAAATATCACCACAAACTGGTTCTACATTCCTTGGACATATCAAAGTGTAGATGGTGGTCATAGCAGCCTGAGCCTGTACTCTCAGCACCTTTGAGGCTGAGGCAGGAAGACTGCCATGGGTTCATGGCCAGCCTGAGTTATAGACTGAGACCCTGCCTCAGAGAAACCAAAACATAAAAAATAAATAAAAGTAAAGGTATTTCTGGCCATCTACCTATTCTGTTGCCTTCAAGCCTGAATTCTTTTGCATATAGTCAGTGAACTTTATTTAAAGCCTTTGTAGTGGGTTAAATGACATTCTTTCAAAAATTTATTTCACTCCTTGAAGTGATTCAGTTTTATGAAACAGGATCTCATCCTGGCTGGCCTCAGGCTCAGTATCTTCCTACCTTACCCTCCTTACTAAGGGGTATTGCAAGCTTTCGTTAACCATACCCAACTCCTGAGAGTTTAACTACAAAGCAAAAGTGTATCTCTTGACAGGCAGTGTGACAGTCACCTGCAATCCTAGCACTTGAAAAGCTGGGGTAGGAGGCTGGTGAGGGCCAGGCCTGTTTGGGTTACCTACTGAGACTGTTTTAACATTCAAACCAAAACAAAACTCTCTTTACAGGTACACACATAAATAAAAAATGTAGCTGGATGGTGGTGGTGGTGGATGCCTTTAATCCCAACAGAGACAGGTGATCTCTGTGAATATAATGCCAGCCTGGTCTACAGAGTGAGTTCCAGGACAGCCAGGGCAGTTACACAGATAAACTGTCTTGAAAAACAAAACAAAACAAAACAAAAAAAAAAAAAAAAAAGGAAAGATACAAAAAGTGTAGGGAATAGAAAGATTTGGAAGGACACACCTGCAAGGACATAATTCTGAGAGAAATGTATTGGCATATATTAGGTGCATTATTTTCTGTATTTTATTTTAATATGTAATTGTATATTGCTACTCACATCTGTTGTCAACTTTTTCAAACTAAAGTTCATGGTGCTGCCAAACATTAGTTCAGGAAATGTATCCTGCATTGATACTCCCTATCTTAACTCCCTATCTTTCCTGGCAACCTGCTCTGTGAAAACATGTTGTTTGTGCTTGTAGGGGACCAAAGTCAGTCTATGGATCGAATCCCAGTTGTGCAACATTACCACCACAAAATCTCGTCCCTTCGAGAGGCAGTGTGTGCGGCTCAGAGTCAAAGGAGAGGGACTTGCGCTCTAGTTCTGAGTCTACACGAATATGCCGGGGGTGGGGGTGTACTTTGGGGAAAATCACTTTATTTGTGAAAGGACAGATTATTTCAGCGTCCTCTCTGATGGGAGTCACAGAGGCTCTTCTGCGGACGAAGGAAGATATATCGTCTCCCACTTGGCCAACAGGGTTCCTTCCGTGCATGTGATGTCAAGGAAGCACTCTGCAAGCTTTGGCTCACACTGGGGTTAAAATGGATTTGCAAACAGAAGGCCTGGGGTGCGCTTCACCACGCCTCATTCAGTTAGGGGAGCACCCACGGGCAGAGGCGGCGGGGACTCTACTACAGTTCCCAGCATACTTCGGTCCCACCCAGCGGGCGGCGGCAGTCAGGCCGGGCAGGCGGGGTCCTGCAAGCGGGTGAGCGGGCGAGCGGGCGAGCGGGCGCGCTGGGGTCCGCTCTCCCTCCGCCAGGGGAGCGCCAGGCCCCTCGGAAGTTCACCGTGTGACCCACCCGGATCGCCCCGCTTGCCGATGCAGAGCGCCCCCCCATCAGGGACACGCCCCGGAAGCTGCTTCCAGCCAATCAGCGCGGAGCAGCGGGCGGGCTGGGCGGGGCGTGCGCTCGGCGCGCGCGCGTCTGGGTGGCGGCCGGCGCGGCGGGGCGCCGGGGGAAAGCGGCTGCGGCTGCCTGCCGCGGGGGTGGGGGAGGAAGGACCGGAAGGGGGCAGGGCGAGCGGAGAGCCGCGTTCCTCAGGCGGCGGCGGCGGCGGCGTCTGGGGCCGGGAGGGCGGGGACGGAGGATGGGGCAGGCAAGGGGCCGGGGCCGGCGCTAGCCTGCGGCTTGCCCGTAGACTGCAGAGCCGCGCCGCCGCCGCTCCTCGTCAAGTTGCGCGGGGAGCCGGCCGGGGCCCCCGCAGCCGCACCGCCGGGCGCGGCGGGGACAGAAGGAGCAAGAGAGAGAGAGGGAGAGGGAGGGAGGGTGAGACAGGGAGGGAGGGCGGACGGGCCGGAGCGAGCTGGGGAAGACGGAGCGGGCGCTGCTGCGGCGCGCGGGCGGACGGCGGGGGGGACGCGGGAGGATGGAGCAAGTGGAGATCCTGCGGAGGTTCATCCAGAGGGTGCAGGCCATGAAGAGTCCGGACCACAATGGGGAGGACAACTTCGCCCGGGACTTCATGGTGAGTGTCCGCCTCGCCCTCGCCCTCACCGTCGCCTCGTGTCGCTCGCCCGCCCGCCCCGAATCTCGCCCGGCCGGCCCGAGCTGCCAGCGCTTTGTGTGCGGGTCGCGCGCCCAGCTAGCAGCGAGCGCAATGGGCGAGCTTGCTGGAGGCGAGGTCGCCCCCGCCCCTCAGCCTCCTTCTTCCGCGGCCCGGGCTGCGCTCGTCCGCCCGCCCGCCCGCCCGCCGGGAGCGGAGGGAGCGGTCGGGGCCCAGCCCGCCCCGGCCCCGGCCCCGCCAACACCTATTGTCTCCCGGGCGGGTGAGCGTGCAAGCGGGCTCTCCTTCCCACGACTGCCTTCCTCCCCACCCGCCGGCCCCCGGAGGGTCGAGACGAAGCGGCCGGCCCCCGGTCCGAACAGACGGACGTGCGGTGTGCGAGGAGGTCACGGTTATTGTCACCGCTCGCCCAGGGTCGTCCGTGAGACAGGCAGACAAGACAGACAGGCGTGTGTCTCGCGGTTCACCTGACCGGCGTCCGTCTGTCCCGCACAGTCTTTTCCCGAGAGCTGGGTTGAAGGTGGCTGTGGGGCTCGGATGACTTTAGGTCCGGTCGGGTCGGGGTTGGGGTCGGGGTGGGGGTCGGTGTGCACGGGGCTGCCCTGAAGGAAGCTGGCTGCGGACCGGAGGGGATGTGACTACCGCTTCCTACCCGGGGTGGGGGCGGGGAGCCGGGAACAATGGTCCTGCTGGGGTGGAGGCGACTCCAGGGGCCGGAGCCCCGGACCGGGACATGATACCCTTCCCCTTCCCGCCGAGGGCCCTGGGTCACGGGGGTGAGATCGCTGCGGTGCGTCATGGATGGGGGTGTCAGTCCCCAAGGCTGAGACTTCCTACGCCACCCCTCCCGCTCCGTGTATTTTCCTGCCTGCCGGACAATGTTCCCTCTAGGGTTGTTTCCCGGCTCAGGAGGCGGCGGTGGCGGCGGCGGCGGCTGCTCCTGCGGATGTTGCGCAAGACTGGGGCGTTGGGAACCCTGGAGGTCTGGGGCATGGAAAAGGAAATGGGACTTGGGAAGTCCGGGGCTGGGAAATGAGCTAGGAAAAAAAAAAAAAAGTACTCCTAGACAAGGTGCACTTGGAAGGAATATATATATATAATATATATATATATATATATATATATATATATATATATTATATGTAGTTAAGTCTGAAATAATGGTTAGGAAAAGTTGAGGTCTGTAGAAACGAGTGGGCACGGAACGTGGTTGCCGCTTTTTATTTCAAAACGCAGGTGAGGTCACACAAGTAGGTTTTGTCTACTAAGACTTCAGCGTTAAAGTTGTCACGGTATTGATAGTATTATGCAGCTTTATGGTTTCCACCTCCGATTTATAAAAACAGAAAGTAGGACCAAGACTTTGTTTAATATATGGTGACGACTGAAAAGGGTAGATCATATAATCCAGTTATCCTGTATTTTAAACTTTTTGTTATTTAGGTAGTGTTTGGAAAAGGGACTTTTGATCTATAAAGGTTAAAGTATAATTTCCCCTTTCTACCATCAAGAATTTTAAATGATGTCGTTTACAAAATTGGATAGTCTTTTTACTACCCTATAGGAAATGTAGAAGAAAACAGTTTATTTAGGATGTTTAAAACTGATGGCCCTCAGCCTTTCTTGATTATGGAAGGGACCATGTGGTCCCTGGCTGCTCATCGTTTGCATGCTTGTCACCTTGCTGTTCATGGACATACTCTTCAAGGAGCACTGTGTGTGGTGATGTAGGCCGTTCTTGCTTTGGAGCTGAGTCGGGGATTTCTATTGAAGATGTCATTTCACAAGGACCAAATCTGTTCCTATTCCATAATACCAAAGTATAGCTAGGTAATTCTATTCTTTTATAGTGCTTGCTTTTTTTATTTCCTGGCTTGATAAGCAACAGCTATAATTAAGACTGTTGGCAGTTGAGTGCTTTTTTTTCCCTTGACTAGAAGGCTGGAAAGGAACTATCCTCTGTCATGGAAAGAGAATCAAAGATAATCCGATAAATTCTGACTGGTTATTCTTACGTTCTGATGTGGATAAAAACTCCATTTTAAAATCGTAATATTGTATAGCAGAGTCTTAGAAGGTATTATCACTGTTACAGCTGTTTCTATAAAGTAATGAGGGGCAGGAGCTGATCTCACTTTGAATCCAGGCTGTGCTTGAACCTGTGGTAGCCCTGCCCCAGCCTCCCTAATACTGAGATTAAATGTCTGAGCCCACTATACCTGTGTTACATTCTTGTCTTTGGGGGTTTTTTAACTTAGATTTTGGTGTCTTTTATTAATTACAACCACTTTCTAGGAATAACTTAAGTAGCTGTGTCACTATGTGACTGTTAAACAGTTTAACCATTTGCTTATAGTTGACTGTTTAGTCTATTGTATTTTCTATTAAATACTTTGATAAATATGAATAAAGCCTGTGCATTGTTTATTGCCTAGTATCTCTGTACAGGAAGTACTAAGTCTGGATACAACATTTACATATGTTTACAACTTTAAAAAAGTTACTTTATACAGCCATTCATCAGTAATGTATAAGTATATATATTGTAATTGTTTAATTATATTGATTTATTTAACCGCTTAGAAATTATATCTTACTTGGTTTGAAATTTTCTTCTTTTTGGTGTTTTTGAATCTAGATCTCATATAGCCTAGACTCACCTTGAACTTACTAAGTATGTAAGGCTGAACCTTGAACTCTGGATTCTCTAGCTTCTACAGTTCAAATGCCAGAAATATTTGCCACCGTGCCTGAAGTGAATTTCTTAATTACTATTGACAGAAAAGAATTCTACCTCAGTAGGCAGGGCTGGTTATGAGTTCCGATAAGCCTAGTTTATATGAGAGTGAGATCTTGACTTAAAGATAGACAGAGGAAAGAAGGAATTAACATAGTTTTGTTTGTTCTTGGCATTGTCCTGGGGTGCCCATTGTCTCAAAAGGAGAAATTTAGGCACCAAGATGGATCCTGACATGCTAATTTTGTTAACAAAATAATTTGTGACAGGTCTAGAACTTGCTCTTTACTCTCAACTTTTAGACTAAGATGATGGTACTCGTTGGTATTTACAGGTTTTTTATGGGTTATTTGTGTGTATGGGTATTTTTCCTGTTTGTATGTCTGGGCAGCAGGTGTACGTCTGATGCCCAGAAGAGCCGGATAAAGGGTGTTGATCCCCTGGGACTGTACAGACAATAGTGAGTTGTCTTATGGGTGCGATACAATAGCCCTTATGGAGTCTGAGACATCTCTCCAGCCTCCAGAGTTAGGTTTTACTCCGTATACATCTCCTGAAGTTGACTGACAAAGAGGCATCCTTGAACCATGTGTTGAGGACCAGAGAGCCAATATATAATGCAGACAGAAGGCGATGCCTGAGCCAGTTAGGTGGGGCTTGGACCGTGAGGAGGGGTGGTTGTGATTCCTCCTCTTTGTCCTCTGCCACTCCTGAAGGATTTTGCTATTTCTAATATTCATATTTTCTGTAGGGCCATAATAATAATTGTACACTGATTTCCTCTTGCATCTCTTGCAGGCATGTCCAGCCTTTTGACATTGAAATACCAAGTTGTCATCTATAAATTCACATTGGAAAATCATGCAATTGAGTTAACAAAACAAAAAATGCACGGAAAAATCTTACTGTGTTAAATGAGTTTACAGTTTGGTGGCTGTGGGTTGGAAATACCGTTTAGGGTCACAGGGAAAGTGAAATTATTGAGAACAACACACGTGCTAGCTTAACATTCTCGTGGTCTTCCCTTCTCTTTCCCCACTCCCCACCTTCCCAGCCTGCTCGACAAGATTGTCAGCCTCATCTTATTCAAATATGCTCTGGTAGAGAAGCTGAAAGATGGGCCATGAAATTAATTGATGTGAATTAAGTCAAAGAAAATAGAGCATATATAACAGATTTGATGAGGAGTAATAAGGCCTACACCCAGGGTGGTGGTACACCATCATGGTCCTAAGTATCCTGAGTTCAAAGCTAGCCTCAGACTAAGTATTTGACTGGGGGTAGGGGAAAAGATGTCACAATGATTTACTAGGTATGAACAAAGTATTATGATAAAGATTTCTAGCTTGGGATACAGTCAAATAGAAGGGACTGTTTAGTATAGTGGATAAAGGAATAAGAGAAGAAATAGGTAGTGCTGCTCAAACGAGTACATAGGAAAAAGTTTCAGAAGAGAAGATGAATTTGCTTTGGGACATGTTAAATGCCTGTGAAGTGTCCAGTACACATACAGATCTCACTGTTAGCCATAGGGTGGATTTAAGGAGGTAGCAGTCATATGAGTTTCAGGAGGTAGTTGCAACCCTATCGACAAACATAAACAGTGACCAGCTTTAGCTGGAATAACTTAGGTCTTGAAAAGCAGCTAGGGGGAAATGTTTGTGATTGTTCCTTGGGAAGGCATACTCAGAGTGGAGGGACAGGAACCAGGGATGTCAAAAAAGCCTGGAAGGGATTTGAGAAAGGAATTGTTACTAGAGTCAAATAATAGTGCTAAGAGGGCTGGTAGGGTAAAAGATTGGTAAAACACCTATTCCATTCGGCAAGCGGGAAGTTTACTATCTAGAAAAAGCAGGGATTGGATCATGAAAGATCACAATGCTTAAAGAGAAAATAGGTGAAGTAGAGGTATAGTTTTTTCTACTTATTTTAACATTCTGAAACTAGATGGTAGAGTCTGCAAAAAGACTCAAATTTTGAGAGAGAATGTTTTTTTCTACAATCTATTACCTATGCACTTATTTTCTTTCTTTTTTTTAAAAGGGTTATTTATTAAGTATACAGTGTTTTGCCTGAAGGCCAGAAGAGAGCACCTGATCTCATTACAGATGGTTGTGAGCCACCATGTGGTTGCTGGGAATTGAACTAGGGACCTGTGGAAGAGCAAGCAGCCAGTGCTCTTAACCTCTAAGCCATCTCTCCAGCCTGTACTTATTTTCTTTTAAGCACAATTAAGTAAAACCCTGAAATCGTCAGATTTGGTGCTTGTATTTGAAAGGTTGGAAAACAGGATGACTAAAGGTCTACAAAGATGTTTCAAACACTAGAAAAGTTTAAAATGCTTGTTCAATATTGTGGCCTATGAGGTTTTTTTAAGTTAATAATAGCTTTATAGAGAAAGTGTACAGTTCTAGATTTTAGTATAGCCACAGAGTTGGACAGTCATCACCACAGTCAATTGCAGAGCATTTTTATCATTTCATATATGTTCATGGCCACTCCCCTCATTGCAGCCATCAGGAATCCCCCTTCTGTCTCTGGGGAGTTGCCTGACCTGGATAGTCTATGTAAATGGAATTGGGATCTTTGTTTTGTTTGACTTTGTTCTTTTGTTGTTGTGTTCTGGCTTGCTTTGTTTGGTTTCTTTGAGTTAGGATGTTGCTGTGTAGTCCTTTCTGGCCAGCTGCAAGCTTGCTTCAGTCTTCCAGGTCTGGGCTTACCAAGCCAGTGCTACCCCACTGGGCTGACATGTTTTCAAGATTCGTTCATGTTGCAGCGAGGGTTGATGGTCCTCTTTTTTTAATGAGTGAATTATAATCTATTCACTCTGTGGAGAGTACATCTTACATGTTCATTAGTCTATTGACTGGTATTTGAATTGTTTCCCCCTTTGGGCTACTATGAATAATAATGCTGCTGTGAAGTTTGTGTGTAACTTCTATGCATGCTTTCAGTTCTCTTAGATACATATCTGAAAATGGGATGGTTGGAATTGTTTCACTGCTTGAATTTCTTCTAAAACTGTACATTTAGTATCCACATAGTGGAATATATGTGGTGCCCAGTTTTGTTGTATCCGCATGTCTGTCTTTCTGATTAGTGTTATCCTTGCATGTGTGAAATAGTATCTTGGATTAGTTTGCAGTCTTTTGTGTATGTAACTAACTAGTTTTTGAAAGTCAGTGAGAGGAAATATTGTAACATTCTTAAAATTAAGCTAATCCAAATGCTTAGTTGTCACTAATTTAGTTGTTTGTTTTTTGCCCATCCTCTGTGTTCAGCCAGACATACTTAAATTTTAAATTTCAAAAGTGACAGTGAACCTTTTAATTTTCCAGATAGATCTTTGATACAGTACAGTAAATTTACTTAATTAGTTAGTTTCTTAGAGTGATTTCTGTATTTATTTTTAGAATATTATTGGGTTTTCTTCAGTATTTGACATTTAGTTTAGAAAAGGTTTTCAAAGGATAAAATAGATATTAACATTCAGATAAATTTAATTTTTTATATATTAAACATATTTCTGTTTCTATACCACTCATTTCATTAAACTCATAAGCATTTACATTTCTGACTAACCTCATCTGAAAATCTCTTAGACTAGAGGCCAGCACTTAATTCTTGATCTGTCCCTGTGCTTTGACTGTAGTATAAATGCTACTGTCCATTGCACAAGTAGAAATTGTAGTTGTTTACTACTATTAAGACAAAGATTTATTTATTAGGTGAGTTCTTCATTACACAAATGTGGGATAGGCAATGGATGACATAACTGGAATGGTTAGTGAAATGGCTTTGTGGGTAAAGGCCCTCTGCTTCTGGCTTCAGGGCCTGTGCTCAGGCCCTTGACTCCACATGATGGAAGGAAAGAACTGACTCCCACAAGCTGTCCTCTGATCTCCACGTGAGCACTGTGGCACACACACACACACACACACACACACACACACACACACACACACACACACACAGAGAGACGCGCACGTGCGGGAAGGTCATGCATACTGCTCTTACAGGTGACCTAAGTTCAGTTGCCAGCACCCTCATCTGGTGGCTCACAACTGCCTGTAATAACTTTAGTTCAAAGGGTATTCTTCTAGACTCTGTACACCTGCCTGACATGCACATAAATAGATGAGTAACTTTTTTCTAGTTTAAAAAAAAGCTAAGCTGAAGTAAAAACTTTAACGTTTTTAAAAGTATGGTTTTGTTGTTTGCAGTTTCTTCTGCAGATATCTGAATAGTACTGTCCTCTGATTCTGTGTGTGCTGCTTAGTGTGCTCAGATACTTGGGGTTCATCTAGGTAGGCACACCCCATAAGTCATGTACTTTTAAGGGTATTGTGTTAGAATGTCAGTTTTAATAAAATACCCAATTTAAACTTCTGGTTATGGATTTAATTAATAAAATCTAGATAACTGTGTCGTTGTGATGTTGTATGAACTGGTGGATGTTCAGGAAGTAATTACAAAGTAGCATTTGCTGTTTCCTTGCTTCTAGTTTCTTGTCTCATTCGATCCATCCCATGGATTATATTCACTTTCCTAAAATACTTGGAAGTATTGGTGTCTTTAGACTAAAAGGAATCACACTAGTAAAAATCAGGAAACATACATTTAACCTCTTTCTCCTAAGTTGTGTGGTTTCTTTTAATGCGTTTATATAAGACACACTGGAAGCATGATTCATTTTTGTTACCTCTCTCCACCCGCACTTTCTCATCCCTTCTTCCCTCTTTTTCTCCCCCTTCCTCTTTTCCTCTTCCTCTCCAGAGACTGAAGCAAGGGCCTACAATGTAAATACTCTACTATACTCCTGGGCTTTGTCTCCAGAGCATTCTTTCCTAGTTTAGAGGCCTGTATGGAAAAGCCTGTGTTGCTTGGCCTGACATTCCCAAGCCTTCCGCAGGGTCTCCCACTACCTTTCTGTATACTTGGTTGGTACATGTTTTTTCTTCCTTCTGAAATAAGTTCTTTCTCGTCCTTGAATGTACTTACCAAATAAATGAAGTCTTACATATCTGTGGTGTACTGTTAGACATACTTTTTATCTTCTTAGAAATTAAAAGTTTGCCTTTACAGACTGGAACTTGGAAGATCAAAATATAGGCTGGGTATAATGGCACACACCTTTAATCCCAGCACTTTGGAGGCAGAGGCAGGAGGATTTCTGTGAGTTCGAGCCCAGCCAGTCTACATAGGGAGCTCCAGGACATCCAGAACTACATAGAGACCTTGTCTTGGATGGATGGATGGATGGATGGATGGATGGATGGATGGATGGATGGATGGATAAAATTTTGTTTGTTTGTAGCCTAAACTGTCCTCAAACTTGCAGCAGTTCTTCCTCAGCCTCTTCAGTGCTGGAATTACAAACTTTCACTACCATACCCTGACAACTAAAAATTTAGAATGATTGCACTATTTACCTAAAGTGTAGAAGCAAATATGTACTTAATTCCCACTTTTCTGGAATAAATATACTAATGTAGTTGATCTGAAAGCACTTGTTTTTTACTGTAAAATTGGATTTTTAATACCATATAGAAAAAAAGGCCTTTAGCGGGGTGGTGGTGGCTCATGCCTTTAATCCCAGCATTTGGGAGGCCAGCCTGGTCTACAGTGCAAATTCCAGGACAGCCAGGGCTATACCAAAAAACCCTGTCTTGGAAAAATGCAAAGAAAAAGGGAGTTTTGTTAGGTTTGTGTTGAAAAGGTGCTCAGACAATTGCTTTGAGCCACCACTCTTCCACAGAGAAGCTGAACTCTTTCAGCTTTCTTCATTTTCTGTAACAGTGTCTTTGCAGACATGTTTTTAAAAGTTTTTGATATGTGAGTAACTACCCTGGTAGGCACTAAAGGTGGTCACAGATTGGTGAGATTCATGAGTGCCCTTCATGTTATAGGCACCATTCATAGAATGGGCACTGAAGGCCTGGCAGTTAGGAAGTCATGAGAATACTTGTCAGAGGCAATTGTGTTCTTCAGGGAAGTCTGTGAACTCCTGAGTTACAGCGAAGCTTTTGCCGTAGCCCATTTTAAGAGAAAGAAGGATTATAGATAGCCCTTAGATACTCAAGGATTTGGGTCCCCGAAATCTTAGAACATGTGGGTTCTTGGAAAGAATGAGTGCTGCAGTTCTGCAGGCATTAATTTCTACCTCTGGCCTGCTGTCATTGTGAGCAGGTCATCTAAAGAAGCTGAGAATATGATACTTACCTGGGAAGACCAAGGTATATGTGTATAGTGTCTAAATAGTACTCAGAATGTTGTCAGTGATAATTGAAGATACTGTATTGTGCCAGTAAAATTATATTTACAGTTAGAAGAGAGATAGGAAAAGCATAAATGTGCCTGAGCAAATCATAGATCAATTCAGTGAAGATAACATTTAATCTGATTCTTTTTGAATAAAAATTTTATTGGGGGAGGGCCATGTGGTCATCATAGGACACATTATAGGAGTCTGTCCTCTTCTGTCATGTGTGTTGCAAGGATAGAACCGAGATTGCCGGGCTTAGCAGTAAACTCCCTTACCCATTGAGCCATCTTGTCTAGTCCACTCTGATTCTGGCAGAATTTGTCAGGCCAACTAACAACACTTTCCCAGATACAGAGGGAGGGGGTTATGGTATATGTACAGTAAACAGATACCTCAATAACAGGTGACATTTCCAAAGGGAGACAACTTTAAATGAAACTTGATCTCTGCTTTTGAATGTTTGGGTAAGGAATAATTTTACATCCTATTATTATTTAATCTTAGAGTGAGACATTTTAAAATCAAATTTTGGCCATATGGTCAGTATTGCTTTCAATATTTTTTGGGACAGGGTTTCAGTATGTGGCACAGGCTGACCTGGAACTTGCTATGGCTTGCCTTGGTGTAGTGAGTGCTAAGATTACATACATGCACCACCACTACAGTTTAATAGTGTTCTTAAAACTGATAATTTAACCTTAGTTCATATGTATGATGTCCTGTTTTCTCTGTTCCCCAGTTCTTAGATTAGTGTCTCCTTATTTGTGGTGTTGGGAAATCAGCTCAGTGCTTGGGTAGAATGCACAAGATCCCGCATTGCATCTCTTCTCGTGCTATAAGAAAATAAAACAAACAAAAAACTTGATTTGGCCTTTTTCCTTTTGGTACTGGGGAACCATCCTAGGACCTTACATGATAAACACATGTTCTACTATGGGCTACACACCTGTTTTATTTAGAGTTTCTAGTGCCGTGATGAAGCACCATGACCAAAAGTAAAAGTAACTTGGGGAGGAAAGGATCTGTTTCATTTGATAGCTTGAAGTCTGTCATCCAGGGAAGTCAGGATAGGAACGCAAACAGGGCAGAAGCCTGAAGACAGAAGTGATAGGCCACAGGGGAGCGCTGCTTGCTGCCTTACCTCACGGCTTACCACGTCTTTCCTATAGCGCCCAGGACCCGCCAGCGCAGGGCCACAGTGGCTGCGCTCTCCCACGTCAGTTGCTATTTAAGAAAACGCACTCTAGACTCACCCATAGGCCATATTCTTAATTTAGGTTAGCTCTTCCAAAATGACTCTAACCTGTGTCAAGCTTACATAAAAGCTTGCCAACACAATACCCCAGCTACTAGCTCAGTGTTTTTCATTGGTTCTGTCATATCTGTTTTAAAAAATATATTTTAAAATTACATTTGAGGGACCGGAGAGATGGCTCAGTAGTGGAAACAAGAAAATCACAGGAACTCATCACCAGCTATCCTAGCCAAATCCGTGAGAGGCCTCCAGCAGATGACTGAGGAATACCCTGAACATTGGACTGGGGCACCCACGCCCACCATGCACACATGAACACCACATGCTAAAAAGAAATTGCATTACAAACTGTCTTTAGGGTTTAAGATTGCATTTGTGCTGAGAACAAAAGGAAAGGAGTCACAGATCCTGTGCTACAAATGTAAAGAGCTTTCTAGATTGTTTCTTGCCTAACTTTGTGTAGGTGGCTTTACTTCTGGAGTCGGGCTCTGATGTTAAAGAATACTGAAACTGGAAATTAAGGTACTTGTTAATGGATCTTGAAAGGCAACAGGCTGGGTTTAACCCAAGATACAGAATGACATTATGCTGCATAGGCTTTTACTTTTATTAGTTATAAAGCATTAATAAAGCCTCCCCAAGTGGAGAATAAGTGCCTTGAGAATTTTCCAAAAGCCTTTGTTTGATGTTACTAGCCTATATAACCTTTGGTGTTAATGGATTATAAGGGAGAAAAATCTGTTAGCTAGGTGACTTTTTGCATGTCAGCCCTCTGTGATTCTCCCATGTCTGATTGACATAATGGGGCTGTTTTGCCCATATCTGCCTCGTATCCCTTACATGTTACAGTACTCATCTGTCCTGAGCTTTAGGGAAAAGCTCAGAATCACTAGAATTGTTACATGTCACTTTCAAGTTACCGATAGGCAACTTGCCAGTGAGCTGAGTGTTCTGCAGTGTAAGTGTGAAGTTGGCCAAGGTGAGAGCTTATTGATAAGTGATTGGGAGAAACTTGTGAAGAAGAAGGGAGATGGTTTTTGTTTTTGTTTTTCATCAAAAATAATGAACTTTTTTGATTTCTAAAGGAAAAATATTCTTCACAGGAAGGTATTTCTAGTCTTATGTCCATTGGTAGTCAAACAGAACTTCATGAAAAAAAAACACTTCCACAACTCCAACTTTGGTTTAATGTACTACTTTGATATATCTTATTAATGCACACATCAAGAGGCTACTGAAAAATTCATTAATATTCTAGATCTTCCAAGATTAACATTTAGACAACTGCACAAAACAGGCAGACAATCTCAAAGGCACACATGACAGCCATAAGTTAACACATTTAAACATGAAGCATTTTACCATAAGCTGAAACACATACCTTGCTCTAGTCTACATAAATCTAACCATTGTGACAGAGGAGATCCCACATGAGAAGACACAAGCTGTTTTTAATCTTAAAAAACAAAAAATATAAATCCTTGTTAAACACTTCATTAAAAATATGCAGCTTTATTTTAAAATGCAGTATGCTCAAAAATGGCAATTAATGTCCCCCATATACGTAAGTTTCTTAACACATTTTCTTATAAATTATAAAATGCTTTCAGCAAAATGTTTCATGAAAATTCTCAAATGACTGTCAGAGTTTGTTAAAAGCCAACAATACTAAACACTCAGAGCTAAAAGGTAGTGATTTGTGAACAATTATGAGTCTCACGTGATTCCAGTCGCAGGATTATAAATCAGTAGTAGTAAAAGTGAGATGTTTTACCAGGGAGGAAAGCAGCCCAAGAAGTGAATAATATAAGACAAGATGTTTTTCAAAACCAAACCTGGAAAAACTATTTTAAGGTTTCATTTGTCTTTTAGTCACCTTTCTGTTACAGGAACAAATACTTCAGATTGTCACCTCTTAAAAGAGAAAAATGATGTTTTGTGTTACTGAGCTGTTAATATCTTCTCATCCCTTTAAAACTTTTTATTTTATGTATATATTTGTTGGCATTTATGTATGTACACCATGTCTATGCATGCCCTCAGAGGCTGGAATTGGAGTTACAGAGGGTTATGACCTCTGGGAAATGAACCATGCCCTTTGCACGAGCAGCATGTTCTAACTGCTGAGCCATCTCTCCAGCAGCAGACTTTGTTTTTGATATGGAGTACTGCTAAACTTGTGCTGCCCTTGAACTTGGGTGTGATCTGGGATTGTGGACCTGTGTTGTCAGACTTGGCAAAAAGTTGTATTTGACCTATACTTTGAGAAGCTCCAGTTCATACCTATATACTCCTAGGTATATAGCAAAGCAGTACATCATGGCAGAGCACCTCAGGACAGACAGCTGTCTCGTGGCCAGAACATGGAAGGAATGCCCCAATAACTCAATGACTAGTCTTCACTTCTTAAAATCCCTCCCATTTCCTAGGAGTTTAATGTAGTGCAAAGTATTTCATCTTAGTAGTGTGTTTAAAAAAAAAAAAAAAAAGAGGTGGGTGTGGTGGTGTGTCAGCACTTGGGAGGCAGAGGCGGGCAGATCTTTTGAGTTTGAGGCCAGCCTAGTCTACAGAGCAAGTTCCAGGCCAGCCAATGCTACATGATGGGGCCCTGTCTCAAAAGAAAGCAGGTGCTACTTTCTGTTGAAAATAACAGTGGGTGCATTCCAATATATGACTCTTATCTACTGCCCATTACAGAGGGATAACTTGGGGATCACCTTTGCTCTTTCTTTCTTTCCTCTGTTGATCTGTAATTGTACACTAGTGGCCACTAGGAAACTTTGATATTTTGAATTCAGAGGCTAAGAACCAAAAAAGGAATCTTGAGAATTATCTACCAACTCATAAAAGCATTCTATAACATTGCCTATGATTGCAGCTTTATAAACTGATAAAGTCATTCTCTTTTGTGTGATGTGGAATTAAGACAGGTAATAAATTGAAGTTGAGAAACCTTCATTTCAAAATAAACCAGGATTATATATAAATTTTCTGCAAAAGATAGCTTCTCTCTCTTCCTCCCTTCCCCCGCCCCCCTTTCTTTGAGACAGGGTTTCTCTGTGACTTTGGAGGCTGTCCTGGAACTAGCCTTTGTAGACCGGGCTGGTCTCAAACTCACAGAGATCCACCTGCCTCTGCCTCCCAGGTACTGGGATGAAAGGCGTGCATCACCACTGCCCGGCTCAAGAGATAGCTTTTCTATGTAAAAATATTTAATGATGAGAAAGTGGTATCATTGTTCAGTTCTCACTTCATAGAGGATAGCTAGTTCTTAACCATGGTTTATCTTGTAGTGATGGAAATGAAGAAAATCTAGTTTTACAGAGATAGTGACTTAGAAAAGAGGGGTGTTTTATTAATCTCTTTGAATTGTTCTTTTTAAACATTGGTCTTATATTTCAGATAGATTTGTTTTCATCTGTGCCTAACATTTATTATTGGGAAAAATTGGTTCATTGAGTTTACTGCCAACTTCCAAATGTTAATTCATTTTATTTATAGTATCAAATAATTATATTGCTAATATTACCACCTCACTGGAAAGTGTTTAAACATTGAAAGCTGTTAAGTGGTGAATGGGGGGGTATAATAACATTCTGAATTTTTGCTTGAAGGCTCTATCTATGTCATTTGTTTCCTTTGAAATGATAGGCTTTTTACTTGTTCATTTTGAAGGAAGTGTCTGGGGTATAGGTTTAGCTCTTTGTTTGAATGAAAAGCCCTGGATTTGGTCTGTAGCACCAGAAAAGAAAAAGGGAAAGAGGATGTCTAACAGTTACCAGTCTAGGACATAAAGATAATGTTCTATGGAAAGGTGGCTAGTTCGGCTTGCAACTGAAAATCAGTCTAGGCATGTGTTGTCACACCTGGCCAGTTCAAAATAAGTTTTCTCTTGAGGTTTCTTATTTAACCCATCTGTTAATTATTTGCTTAGTGTAAAGATAGAGATTGAATCCAGGACCTTGTGTCTCCTAGGCAAGAACTTGTACTGGGTAGTAACACTGGGCCACAGCTCTAGCCCACATGTATTATTTAGAAATGTGTTGTTTAATCCAAGTTACTGTTACTGTTGCTAGTTGGATACCATTTCTGTTTAATAATAAACATTGTATAATTTCTTTTCTTAATTTGTTAAGTTTTATATTATTGTGGCCCATATTTATGCCCCATTATATGGTCTGTCTTGGTCAGAGTTCCTTTGCACTTGAGGGGAGCATGTATTTTGTAGTTGCCCGAAATTTATAGGTGCCATTTTATCTGCTGGATTAATGGTGGTGTTGAGTTCGGATATGTCCTTGCTGATTTTCCTGCCCCCAACATCTGCCTATTTCTCGTGAGTGGACTCCAGTATTCCTCCTTCCATCTCTGTCAGCTTTGCCATCTGTGTTGTGATGAATTAGTGTTAGAGATATACATGGATTACTGTGTCTTCTTGAAGACTTGACTGCTTTATTGTTTTGTGATAACCCCTTTAGTATCCATCATTTAACTTGAAATGAAGTCCACTCTATCCAAAATTAGTATGGTCGTTTTCTTGACTCATCTTAGAGTTACAGATCTTCTATATCTATTTCCTTTCCCCTCTTTATGACTCACGGTCTCTCTGCAGCCCAGTGTAGCCAGGAACTAACTCCTCCTTCTTGCCTGTCTCCTGAATGCACAGATACACATAGTAACAGCATCCATTTGCTTTTAATCCACGTATATCTTCTTATTAAAGTGAATTTCTGTAGTCAATATAGAATTGTCTTGTTTTTTATCTGTTCTCATAATCTGTCTGTTAGTTAAATAATTGCTAATTTACAAAAATATCTACTACATCTATGTTTTGTTTTTCGTTCTCTTTTTATTTTTCATTCTTTTTGCCTTTTGTCTTTTCACTGAGCATATTATATTATTAATATTTTCTCTTTTCTGTCATTTGTATTTTTTCACCTTTTTTTAAGTGATTGACCTATAAATTGTAATGTACATTTTCAGCTAATCCAACTCAATTTTCATATTTTTAGATAAGGTAAGCCTGTATTAGTTTGTTTTGGATTTTGTTGTTGTTTTGTTTTGTGCCTCACCACCACCACCACCACTCCACTCCTGAGATAGAATACAATGAATGAGCAATTTAAGGAAAATCTTATTTGGACTCTGGTTCTGAAAGGTTAGATGTCAGTAATGGCAGGGAGGGCATGGCATCAGGATCAGGCAGCTAGAGGTCCCATCTCACCTGAATACATGGGAAGCAGAAAGTGAACTTGAAGTGGGGCGATAAGCCCTCAAAGCCCGTCCTCCAGGACACGCTGTCCAGCAAGGCTCCACATCCTAAAGTCCCATCACCCCAAACAGCACCACCAACTAAGACTCAAGTGTTAACAGATGAGCTAGAAAGGGGACACTTTCCATGTCTAAGTACTTAACTCCTCTCTCTATTCCTCTGTCATTGCAAATAGTATTTCATTTGAACATAATCATACACAGTAATATATGCATAGTATATGTCATTTGCGTGTGTGCGTGTGCGTGTGTGTGTATGTGTACTTATTACCTATTAGGTTCACAATAAGTGAAACAAAAGTTTCAGCCTAGCTTGTGATCCTAGCTGTTTCAGAGACGTGGGGAGGAGAATACCAAGTTCAAGGCTTTTCTGGGCTACAGATATAACTTCAAGACCAACCAACCTTAGTAAGAAGTTGTCTTTACTTTTTTCAACATTGTATTTTATTCTAGTTTCTGGAATCACAAGTAGTTCTTACATTTGGCCTTCTATAGGTAAGGGATCAACTCTTCAGAAGCCATGTGTGGAAGGAGAGAGCCTGGTCTTCTCTAAGTTGTCTCTGACCTCATATGCGCATCTCTGTATTGCAAAACATGATGCAAAGATACACAGTAATTTTAAGATAAAATATTTAACATATTGAACAGATGGAAGATTACTGTCTAAAAACATAAGTATCTTCTGAATATCAAAACAGCCACCCTCAAAACCAAAACACTCAGGGCTGGAGAAATGGCTCAGAGGTTAAGAGCACTGACTGTTCTTCCAGAGGTTCTGAGTTCAATTCCCAGCAACCACATAGTGGCTTACAACCATCTGTAATGAGATCTGGTGCCCTCTTCTGGCATGCAGGCATAAATGCAGGCAGAATACTGTATACATAATAAATAAATCTTCAAAAAAAAAAAAAAGCTTATATATAAAAGAAACCAAAACACTCTAGTACAATGGTTCTCAGTCAAAACTGCTTTTTGAGGGGGGTTCACGTGACTCTTTCACAGGGGTCACATATCAGATACGCTGCACATCAGATACTTACATTATGATTCATAACAGCAAAATTACAGTCACGAACTAGCAACGAAACTAATTTTATGGTTGGGGTCACCACAATGTAAACTAAAGCGTTGCAACATGAGGAAGATAGAAACATAGGTATATAGCATAATTACTGAACATGGGGGAACAGACTACCAACCTTCCTAATAGAGAAATGTAAATTAGTGATCATTAATTTTCTTTGGAGGGCCTGATTTGGCAAAATTCAAAAATGTATAACTGAAAAATTAAAAACAGTAGCAGTATAGGAAAAGTGGTATTTCTAGCTCTGTTCAAGGGAAAGTAAAATGGTGATGCCTATTTGGGAGAGCAGTTGGCCACTTGTAATAGAATGCTGTCTGACACGTCAAATTCTTGAGTCATTCTGTAATTCGTGTATATGTATATAAAAAGGCATGTCCTAGTATCTCACTTAAATTTTTGAGAAATCTAAAGTATCTTTTAGTAAGGTAATTTACCCTGCTGACATGTATATAAGATGAGAAGGACTTTCAAGGAGAAAGAGAAAGAGAGGAGAGAGAAAGAGAGAGAGAAATTTTGCATTTCATTTTATACTTGTGTATAAAGTTGTGTACGAAGTATATACTTGTGTATAGAGTTGCGTAGTGGGCTTAGGATTGCTCGTCTTAGGAAGACCTGCTTTATGTGGTTGAGCCTTAGCTGATATTTGGGAACTTGGGCTTTTAGAAGGGTTCCTTTGTTAAGAGTGGTTCATTGTGTCTCTTTTGTTCAAGCAATGTTGTTTATTGTAGCTGGAGTTTCTTGTCCCGCCAGGTCCTGCCACCCTTCAACCCCAAATAAGCACACAGATGCTATATTAATTATAAAATTGTTGGCTGATGGCTAGGGCTTCTGATTGGCTATCTCTGTCATAATTATTAACCCATTTCTATATATCTATGTATTGACACATGGTCTTGCTTTACCAGAGAATGCCTGGTCCTGTTACTCCTTTGGCGGCTACATGGCATCTCCTCGGCATCTCCTTGAGGCACCTCTCTCCCAGCCTTCTCTTCTCTTCTCTTCTCTTAGCCCTGCCTATCTTCCTGCTTCTACTGGCTATTGGCCAAACCCTATTTTATTCATCAACCAGTAAGAGAAACATATATACAGAAGGACATCCCCATCAGTTTATAGTGAACACCTGCCTTCCATGTAGGAACTTAGAGGGTCCAGATGTGCTGCTCCACTCCAAGAGTGCCTCTGTGGCTAGGTGGTGAGCCCGGGGCACTGCCTCTCTACTGAGTTTCTCTGGTAGACACTTTTTCCACAGGTTGTCAACACGACTCATGGGTCCTTTTGGAGTCATTGGGAAAGAAGTGTGAGAAAGCTGTTTGTTCTCCTGGGCTGTGCTTCACACACCTTTCTTCTGCTGCTTTTATTGTCTGTCTTTGGCTGTATCTGAGTGTGATATTTGAGTCACTCTGGACTCTTTGGCAAGTTTTCTGTACGTAAGCAGTATCTGGCCCCCTTTGTTTGCCACATGACTACAGCACTGCAATCCTGGAAAGAGCAGGTTTTGATGGACAGCTGGAGTTGTTGGCAAATTGGGGAAGAAGATTCTTCAGGAGGAACAGATGAGTGTGTTTGAGAAACAGAAGGCTAGTAGGGGCCAGCATGAGAGGTGGAAAGATTAGGAGATGGATCGGAAATAGGCTGATTAGCAGGCCAGAGGAAACAGGATGAGGTTTTATTTGTACGCTGCTGGGAATTAAACCTTGGGCTTCATGAGATAAGTACTCTACCACTGAGCTGTGTCCCCAGCTGGAAAGTATGAGTTTTATGTCAGGTTTGGTGGTATATGTCCCAGCCCTCTTCCTGCCCCCAGGCAAAAATAAGATTTTTTTTTTTTTTAAGAAGCTGAAGTTGAAATAGAAGCTTTGCCTGTTGAGATTATGAGTAAAAAAGATGTGAATTAAAAAACTTTGTTCAGAGCCTGGCCTGGTGGCGCACACCTTTAATCCCGGCACTCAGAAGGCAGAGAGAGGCAGGTGGATCTCTGTGAGTTGGAGACCAGCATGGTCTACAGAGTGAATTCCAGGTCAGCCAGGGCTACACGGAGAAACCCTGTCTTAGAAAACAAAAACAAAAAAAAAAAAACTTTGTTCAGGTATGTTATTTAAGACAAGATGACTATGACCACACCACCCTGAGTGTACTTTATTTCCTCAGGTCTCAGATGCTAAGTGGGTTCAGGCCTGGTTAGCTCTTGGATGGGAGGAAAAGTTGAGGCAATCTACTCCACTTTATTTTTTTAAAATCAATTTCAAATCAATATGATTAAATAACAAAGTTCAAATTTTAAGTAGCATTTTATTCTCTTCAGTTGTACTGGCTATATTACCTAGCTTACTTGAGTGTGTTACAGATGTAATTAGAAGGACGCCAGTTCGTTAAGTGTGGTGCTCTGAGTGTGATTATCCATGCCTCTAATGTCTGAAAGATAGGCTCTGCTTTATGGAAGACACTATAGCACTGTGGAGAAGAAAATAAAAAGATATAAAAGAGTTTATCTGTCACACCGTGATTCATAGTCCTTAGTAATAGTGGTGGGATTGAAAGCCAGGGTTGGTAAGTAACAAATCCTAACATAGAAAAAGAAAAGAAAAGAAAAGAAAAGAAAAATGACTAAAATCAGTCATCATGATGGTGAGGATTGCATCTGGATCTTAACAGTTTTTACAAATTTTTGAGTTTTTGTACCTCTTGATTATGGACAACCTCCTAAAAGTAATTTCAGTAGAGTTGTAACAGAAGGAAAAAAAAGTTTTCAGAAGGCTAGTAGTTTACCAGGAAATGTAGGGTTTTTCTCTCTAAAACTTCGGTCTATTGACCACAGCTTTGTAGCACTCTGGTCTTGCAAAAATAGTTACTTTCCATGTAGTGGTGAATATATATTGAGCTGTCTAAACGACAGATGTGATAATTGGATTGGGCTGTGTTTGTTTTGTCAGTGAGAAATATCTGTGCTATAAATTTAGGGCTTGTCTTTGGTTTGTTTTTTAGTTGGAGGTAAAGAGAATTGATGTTATTGTCAGTTAATGTATAACAATGGGCCTTGGTGTTAATTTTATTAGTGATGAGTTGCTTTAGTCCCCTATGACAATTGGTAGCTGTTTTCTTGAAGTACGATGCACCATCATTTGAAGGAAGGTTTTACTAGGAGCCGTGTTTGTCTGTGTTCTTGGAGACAAGGTCTCAGCCCGGGCTGACTTCAGATTCATTATGTAGCCAAAGCTCTCCTTGAATTCTTTCATCATCATCATCATCATCATCATCATCATCATCATCATCATCATTATTTTGAGACAGGGCTCCAGTATGTATTCCTGGCCTTCTGGAACTCTGAGAGATCTGTCAGTTTCCACCTCCTCTAATGCTGGGATTAAAGCCATGTGCTACAGCTTTCAGTATTGCCTTGAATTTTGTATCCTTCATGCCCCAGGCACTGGGATATTCCTAGTTATGCACCACTACACCCATCAGGAGCCATAGTTTTAGTGACTGGAGTTCGGAATTTCTGAGACGTTTATTGTGGGGACAGGAAGGAAAAAAAATCCTTGGAGTTGGAATTAAAGAATCAGTAGACATTGGCTGTATGAGCTTAATGGGTATCAAGGCATTAGATAACAAGAATTGGAACACACACACACACACACACACACACACACACACACACACTTCTGTCATATTTACTGTGCAAAATAAATTTTTCTTTTCCTAGTTAACTTTGTTCAATAAAACTAATGCGTATGACAATTTATTTATTTATTTATTTATTTATTTATTTATTTATTTATTTTGCCAAGACAGGGTTTCTCTGTGTATCTCTGGCTGGCCTGGAACTCGGATTTCGGAGTTCTGGTTTTAAAGGCAAATGCCACCACACCCAGCTGCATATGGCAAAATTTTATTACATTTATTTATTATGGAGGGAGGTGTTCTCGAACACACACACCACAGTGTTCATTTGGAGCTCGGCAGACAACTTTCAGGAGTTAGTTCTTCCACCATTTGGGTTCCGGGTTTCAAACTCAGTTCATCAGACTTGGTGGCAAGCACCTTTATCTGCTGAGGCATCTCACTGGTCCAATATGGCATAATTTTATTGCCCTCTGATTTAAATTAAAATTTTATTTTCATAAAATACCTTCATGGTATGTAAAGAATAAACTTTAAAAAGTTTGTATTTCTATCTAGGAGTGGTAATGCATGCCTGAGGTCCCAGCACTCTGTCGTGGATTTTGGTGATAGGAGCTGCTGTTAATAAAATGTGAACCTCTGGCCTATATCTTGAGGGGGTTGTAGTTGTGTCAAGTGTGCTGTGTAGGAGCTGAGTTAGAGATGAGGGAGGAGGTGGTGGAGTGTGTTACAGTACGAGTCTCAGGAAAATGTTTCAAGATGGAATCTATTCTGGTGCACTGAGAAGCAAAGACACATGGAATAAATGAAGCAGAGAAGTCAGCTGGAGTAAAGCACACCATGGATTTGGCAAAGAGACCCTGAGATTCTCTTTTATTTACCTCATATACCCTTTGTTAATCAGTCCTGACTTTCAGCTTCAAATGAAAAAACAAAAAATCATGGTGGTTTTGTCAGTTTCACCTGATGATGTAAAGTTTTGCCATGTTTATACGGGATTAGATAATTGTGGTATTTTACAACAAAGTCTTAAACTTTTTTTCACTTGGAACCTGAATACATACATACATACATACATACATACATACATACATACATACATACATACATACGAACGATAGATACACCAGTCGGACATTACTGATAATAAATCATAATTCTTAAAAAACAATTCTTCGGAATGTACATGATTGTGCTAGTTATTAAAGGTGAGAGTAGGGCTAACATATAACTTCCAGTAGAGTGCCTGGTGTTGAAATCCATACTAATTAAGGGTTTAGATTAGAGAGATGTGTTTGTTGATAAGGTAGATACACTTTTTTAAAGTGTATATGGGCTGGTGTGGTCTTCTTGGCAAAAACTAGCATCACCTGAAAAGCAGGCACCTCAATTGAGGAATTGCTCAGACAGATTGGCCTCTCTGTCACCATGTGTGTGGGATTATGATGTCCCAGGTCTAGCACGCTAAGGTGCCATCTCTAGGCAGTTGGATTTAGGCTCTATAGGAATGCTAGCTGAGCATGAGCCAGAGAAATTTGTTTTCTGCTTCAGTTTTTTGCTTGCACTTCTTCCCTGGCTTCCTTGGGTAATGGACTATAACCTGTAAGCTGAAATAAACACTTTCTCTCTAAGTTGCTTTTGGTAGTGGTGGTTGTCATAGCAACAAAAAGCAAATGTGTGTGTGTGTGTGTGTGTGTGCGCGCGCATGTGCTTGTGCGTACTGGTTTATAGCATGCATATGGAAACAGGAGAATTTGTGTGGGAGTTGGCTCTCTTCTACCGTGTAAGGTCTGGAGATCAAACTCTGGTCATCATTAGATTTGGCAGCAAATACCCTTAGCCTCAGAGCTATCTCACTTTTTCATGATTATGTATTTTTATATACAAAAATAAATCTTGCCTGGGTATTTACTAGTGTAAATCTTTAGTGTTTTTCAGGGTTGGTCAAGTTTGATTTTTATAATTGTTGATGCTGAAAATATCATTTCACATATAGAAATAGTACAAATGGTAGCAATATAATATTTAGGGCCATCTCAGAAAATTGTTCTAAATCCTTACTTGATCCCAAGCCAAAATTTATTGATTTTTTTTAATTAAACGCAAGTCAGAAATGCAAACAGCAGTTGGGGGAGGGGATGCATGTACAGGTATGAGTGCGTGTTGAGGGCAGAAGTTGACGTTGGTTGTCTTCCTCTGTCACCCCACTTTGTTCTTTTGAGACAGCTTTCATTGAATGTGGAGTTCCCCATTCACTTAGACTGGCTATCAGACAAGTCCCAGGGGTTCTCCTGTCTCTGCCTCCCCAGTGCTGAGGTCACAGGCATGCATGGCCTGCTGAGCCCAGCTGTGAGATCTACGCTAACTAAATCAGACATTCTATACCAGTACAGTCCAGTCCAGAGATAGGCAATTTGATAGCTACATTCTAATTAATAACAATATTTTAAGGTCTGTTTTCTGAAATTAAACCATTATGTTTTTATAGGAGCTGAAAACTGTGTACAGTAAAAGAAAACAATACTACAGTTCATTTCATACGGTCCTCTCAAATCTGAGTTGGGGTGTTTCAGGCAGTGATTATGTTGCATAGCATGAGGCTGTCACAGAGGGTACATGCACATTGCATGTCTTAAAAGGCTGCATCACAGGGGAGCCTCGAGTTTGTTATGTGTTTAATTGAGGAGTCATTCTTGGTTATGTTGTGTTCAGAAACCCTGTCTGCTACGTTTCTCCGCATCTGCCCCATTCAGCCATCTGCTTCCATTTGTTACTCAGCTATGGTGGGTGTTCTTTCCTCCACCCTCCCAGACCTTTTAATACATTTTTCCTTCCTTACTAATTCCTTCCTCCATTTCCTGTGAGGAGTCCCAGAGCATCTTTCTCGGAATTATTTGATACTGCAAACCGATATGTAAAATTTAAAGGAACTCGGTAATTGAAAAACTTGTGTTTAGTCGATACTCCTTCAAAGGTGTGGTCAGACATACAGCAGCAGCAGCTGGTAGCTGACTTAAGAATAGAAGAGCAGCCTAACCTTCCACACCATTCTAAAGCCCGCTCAGATTAGGTCGACAAACTGCTTTGCACTGTACAACAGTTCCAAGCAGACAGATTGGCCCACCATGTATTTCTCCTTGTTTAGGAAAGGTTTCAAAGACACAAATGTGAAGTACAACTAATATTTAAAGAATTTTCTAATTGGCTAATAGTAATTAATGATTATTGAGCCATTTTATGTGCCAGATTATTTGCTGAGTCTGGAGATCTTCTCTCCCTTTTATAAAGTTTGTGATGGTGAATTAAATGTGTTGATTATCATACATTGTCAAAACCAACATTTTTAAAAATGCAGCTAATTGTAAGGCTGACTATATTTTTGATAGGAATAAAGTCTCTAAAAATTAATGAAGCTCAGGAGACTTTTCTGGATGTTGACCTTTTTTCAAGTGCAAAGCAAAGTTTTATTCTGTTTTATGTTGCGTATCTATTGTGCATGGTGATTTTTATAATTTTATATGTGACTTTCAGTTTACACATAATAATCATACATATATATCTGGTATAGTGTGACATTTTTATCCATATATACATATCTGTATGTGTCCATGTCACATAGAAAATATGTATACACATATAAAATATGCAATGACCAGATCAGGCTGAATATACCATTTTGTAGACTGTAGGCATTTTGGTTTTATTTTCATAAAACATTCTTCATTTTAAAGTTGAATATTTAAAGCATTTCATGATATTTTAGGCTTTAAGAACATTGGGTAAATAAAAATTCAAACTTAGATACTTATGATACAAAGACATTTTCTAATAATTATCAGCTTTCACATAAAAACTTTGTAAATAGGTTTTTCAGTAATTGTCACACAAGGAAGTGCTTTGTGTGAGGAGTAGGTATTCTAGATGCATAGTAACATCTTATAATTCAGCTTGGTCCTGTTCCTTCCTTTGTAATCAACTCTTGTTTCTCGTGTGTGTGTGTGTGTGTGTGTGTGTGTGTGTGTGTGTGTGTGTGTGTGTATGTGCAGTTCAATTTTCACATAATACTTGATGTTAAGATGCTGTGAGTATCTTAAAATATATCTTTTCAGATACCAGATCTTTGAGCAGAGAAAGCAGTCAGATATGCCAGATGTGACTATTGACAGGGAATGATGAAATCTATATTTGACAGGGAATAATGGAATCTATAGTTGACAGGGAATGATGAAATCTATAATTGACAGAGAATGATGAAATCTATAGTTGACAGGGAATGATGGATTCTATAATTGACAGGGAATGATCTATAATTGACAGGGAATGATGAAATATATAGTTGACAGGGAATGATGGAATCTATAGGCAGTCCTTTTGCCCTTTCCCGTTGTTTTATTTCACACTTAGATTTCTTGGGTTGTCAGTGGACTCATAGCATGAAAGTGTGAGAGGACATAGTACTCTCCTTCCTGTCATTTCTCAGAGTTCTCATTCCCCTTCCCACAACAGCAGCTTTTGGTACTCGATTTCTTGGAGAGAAGTTTTACAAGCAGACATGTTTTGGATTCCTCTAAAGTTAATAGTAGAACACTCTGTGTTTTCTTTTTACATTTAATGAGAATTTTTGATATGGTGCCATATTACCATATTCAAGACAGAGCTTCCTTACTTGCTTTTTTGTCTGATCATATTTGATTGTATGAAACAAATTTTTCCAGTCCCATTAATAGGCTGTTTTTTATTGTTTGTGGACTTTTGCTGTTATGGACATATTACAATAAAGAGCTTTATGCATATATTATTTCACACGTGTGCCAGTTTTATGTGGAGGCACATGTGTAGATATTTAAGATGGGTGGATTTGTAGCTGCCAGCTCTCCCACCCTGTTTTGAACCCATGTCATACTGAAGTCTGGCTCCAGTGTCCTGGTCCCATGAGTGCTGGGGTTGTAGGCATAAGGAAACCTGGGTGGTTTACATATCTGTATATTTTGAGATTTTATCACTATGGCAAAAGTCACCTTAAGCATGTGAAATTTTACTTAGGCATCATGCCAATATATGGCATGATTTTTCTTAAAAGAAAAAAAAAAACATGTATTCATGTGTTCAGTTTCTAAAATTTAGCCTTTTTTTTATTCCCTGAGTAAAACAAAAATAACCACTTCCCATGTAAGTGCCTGTGTAAAACTATTTACACTAGTATCATACCAATATGACAAGATTCTTGTGTTAAAAATCTGTGTGTGTGTTTTTTAAATACAGTCATGAAAAATTCTTATTTACTTGTATCAGCTGCAAAAATAAACTGGTGAACAAATTAAATTGCTACCAGACTTTTTTCATTTCATTTGTATTTAATAATTTGAGTTCTAAAACCAAAGTGCTTTTAATCTGTCAAAAAAGGTAACTCCTTTGAAATTAACTTGTAGAAGTGTAGTTGAGAAGAATCTAAACGATTCACAATGCCAACTTTCAGTTCTTCTGAAAGCAGGAAGTGTGTTACTGACAAGCAGAAATATCCCAGCCCAAAGAGCATCCCTACTGCCATGTGTGGTAAGAATTTGTCACTAGCCCACAAACCACTTCTGTAATGCAGTGAATAAGCAGAATTAGTCTTTGTTGAACATTGCCAATCCAGTATGAAAGGACTTTGTTTTGTAGTGTTTTACAAGTAATTATTAGCGGATGCCTTGAAAAGAGCCTGCAGCCAGCATCATGGGTGCTCCTGGGTATTGAGAAAAGAAACCTGTACATAATTCCTTGAGTTATGATTTAAAACTTTCTTAACAAGACCTTTATTAAACACAGGCATTCTCAGGGTACTGATATCTTTACATAAAATTACTTCTATCTGTTCCCTTTGCTGTTCATTTGGAATAAACATTAATCTTACAATTGCACTTATTCTAAAAATTTATTCTTAGGGTTAATTTTTAAGGGATAGGGAAATTAACAGCTTAGAGGAATAGGAGAATTAGTTTCGAGGAATTGGGTAACAATTCGTTGAAGAGCTCTTTGTAAATCATTAACATTTTGAAATTATCAATGTTTCTCTAAACTTGAATTTTATTTTCTTGTATTTTAAGCGATTAAGAAGATTGTCAACCAAATATAGAACAGAAAAGATTTACCCCACAGCCACTGGAGAAAAAGAAGAGAATGTTAAAAAGAACAGATATAAGGACATACTGCCATGTAAGTTTGAAATGCCCTTGATAGACTAAATAGAAATGCTGTATAGCTCTTGTAACCCACTAGTTTTGCTCCTGAAGTGAACAGTTAAGGAGGTAGTGTCCGTCCTTCCAAGGCACACTACAGAATAGTTTGTAACTACTGCTTCGAAGCCCCCCTTTTTTTAAAGTAATGTAGACAATTGGGATAGTTTCCTAAAATGCTGAAACACTGATCTGTTACCTAATCACAGAAGAACCTTAGTTGGTTAACTATGGATGAAAAGTAGGCCTTAAGATGCCTCCGAAACCTGTGTCTGCTCTCCTCAGCAGTCAGTCTGTGTGTCTAAGCATGTTCAAAGTTGAAAACATTATATTCTTATTATGACTTTATGCTAAGATAATATTGTTGTCTAGATAGTTACTTTAAATACATGCTTAACTGAGAGTCCACATTTTATAAAGGAAAATTTTGCCTTAGAGCTGCTTCTTTTGAAATTTGCCACAGTGTTTCCCTTCAAATATCTTGAACTATCTGCATTCTATAGCGCCATTTCCTTAAGTGTCATTATTAAAGCTGCTCTCTAATACCCTCGTGTTCCCAGGAACCTCACTAGATCGATGCTCTACTTCACTGTTTTTTCTTTCCTGTTGAGTGTTTTTGTCATTGGCCACTCCCATTTTCTGAAATGTTCTCCTTCCATGGTAACGCTCTTTCAGATCATCCCCTCCTTTCTTACCTTCCCTGAGTTCCTCACTGGTTTCTTGTGTTCATGTACGTCTGTGTTTTCTTTTGGGGACTGGTCAGAAGTCAGCCTCTGGTTTAGTGGTTCAGAAGCCATTTCTGTTTTTGTTTTTCTTTCTCTGAGGTTTGGTATCTCACTGTGCCCAGGGCTTTCCAGTTGGGCTAGATTACCAGGCCAGCAAGCCTCAGGGATCCACCTTTGTCCACCTTTCTAGCACTGGTGTTACAAGTACCACTCATTTCTGGCTTTTCATGTCTGTGTATGGTACACAGGCTTGTGCAGCAAGTACTTTACTGACTGAGCCATCTCTCCAACCCTCCTCACTAGTTTCTTTGCCTAAATTTAATCCTACTTTCTGTTAACTGTTCTACAGTATTCTTATCTGTGGATTGTGTGGTTAGATAGTATTAACAAGTGAATAACAAGTGATGAGTTACCCTGGAAACTAATACCTGGACATCATCAGTTGGTAGCTGTAAGACCTAGGACTGGTGTTCACTGTGACTTGCTTTTCTCATCTGTAAATTCGAGTTAGAGTGATAATACTTCTAAGGACTGTTTTGAGTGTGATTATCTTCTACTAATCTAGCACAGTAACTGCTCAAGCTTTTACTTAAATACACTCCACTTTCCTTAGTAGTTGCTTTAATCTGTTCAGATTGTCATAACAAAAATGCCATAAATGTGGTAGCTTACAAACCACAGACGTGCACTGCAAGATGTCCAAGATCAGGGCACCAGAAGCTTTGGTGTGTGGTGAGGGCTCACACCCCCTGGTTCACAGTTGGCACCTTCTTGCTGTGTCCTCCTGTAGAACAAGAAGCAAGCGAGTTTCCTTGGGCCTCTCTCACAGTGACAGTTACTGCACTCATCAGAACGTGCCCTCCTTGCTTCCTGAAGGCTCATCTTGTTAGTATCATTGCATTGGGAACTCAGTTTCAGCATATGAATTCGAGGGGAATACAAACAGTTAGACCATAGCATTAATCCACCTCAGAATAGGAGTTGACGTGTATTTCTGGATACTTTATTAAACGTAATCTTCAAATGACCTTTCAGTACTATCCACTGAGTTCTCTGTATTCTAGAGAAATCAGTCTTAACTGGCTCAGGTTTCTGTTTTTACATTCATTTTACAAAAAGTTGTGAGCATAATCTATGCTGATGATGCAGAAAAATCAACCTGCAAAAATCCCTCCTTTTGCATTTCATGTTCTAGCCTAGGTGTTAGCAGTGAATATAAATTCACACAAGCTCTGTCTTGTGGTGACTAGAGCCACTAGGGTAATGCAGAAAGAGTGTGTAAGGACCATTGAGAAAATGGGGAACACAAGAAGGAAAGGTTCGGGTTAGCTGTATGCTAATAAATTGGTGGCTAATTTACATGATAAACAGGGTGTTCCCTGGTCACATTTACAAATGGGAAACTGAGTCTGGAGGAGTTAAGTAACTTACCACAGTTCTCACATCATGAAAAGTAATTTGTATCCAAATCCTTGGTGTTCAGAGAGGATGGTTGTGGTGCTCAGGTACATTTGGCAGGAGACGTTTTGACTGTCCTACTACCAGCCTCTAGTAAGCAGACTCCAGGGGCTCTGCTGCACAGCCTGCTGTTCACAGCGTACAGCTCACCCCGCAGCAGAAACTTGTCAGTGCCAGTTCTCGACCTCAGTGGTAGAGTCAGGACAGGTTTAACAAGAATTCTAGTCAATTTCTACCTGGGAAGATTTGACATGTTATTTTGAAAGCAATTCTACTTATGTAGTTACCAGAAAATAATTTGTCGATTTCATTTGAATGTTTAACATGTGCATTGTTCGCAGAAACACAAACTACGTAATTAATTTTTAAAGTATTTTGTCAATACGGAAATCAGCCAATCCAGTTTTAGGACATGTCATTATTTCCAAAAGTTCTGTATTCTTTAATCCCAGGCAATTGTCTGTATGCTTTCTAATTCTAGATTTTGTTTTTCTAGAAATTTGACATAAACATCATATAATATGTGATCTATTGTACCTGACTTAATTAACTTAGCACGTTTTAGTTATATTTATGTTACTATAGTATTAGTACTTAATTTCTTTTTAATATTGAAGAATCTTTAATCCTGTGACTATATTACATTTTGCTTATCTACTCTGCATTTGAAGCTTATTGTAAGTAATGTCACTAAAAGTATTTCTGAATAAGGCTTTTGTATAAATACATTTTTAATGTTCTTGGGTGCCTATGTAGGAATATAATTGTAGACCTACAGAAGTTTGTATTTAGCCTTTTTTGTTTTATGAGGCATCACATTGCTGTGTAGACCAGGCTGGCTTCTGAATTCTTCATTCTCCTGCCTCAGCCTTGTGATGCATGTACCACATAACACCTAGCTTATGTTTAGCTTTTTAAGACACTGAGAGTCACTATTTTACATTCCCAACAGTGGTATATGAAGACCAGTTTTCCATATTCCTGCCAGCACTTACAACAGTGGGGTTTTGTCAGTTTGGTTTTAAGCTACTGCCTTCAAGTACTCTGCTGCCTCAGCCTTCTGAACAGCTAGAGTTACTTACAGGTGTGAACTTGCTTGCAGGTTGTTTTTTTCCCATGTGTTTGGGTCTCTTGCATGAGTGTGTGCACCTATTCCATGTGCCTGTAGAGGCCTGAGGTTGATAGCTTTCCTCAGTTGCTCTTCTCAGATTGGCCTTGCTGTGTGGCTTGCTCAAGAGCCGTGTCTCTGCCTTCTGAGGCTGGTGCTGTGGTGGCCACCACTTCAGTGCTGTATCCATTAAGACAGTTTCTGGGCCCAGACTTTTTGATTATAATTTTTCGAGTGGTTCTTGATAGATTTCTGATTTGTAGCTTTTCACATGCTGTTAGCCAATTTTTGGATATTTTCTCTGCTGAAAAGTCTTCAAATTATTTAAACAAAACTTTTTTTTTTAATCTTACTGTGTTAAAAGAATTACTTTTGTTGTTGATGCTTGGTTTTAAGATAGAGGTCTTACACTTCGTGGTCCAGGATAGCCCAAGCTCTTGATCCTCTTCCTTAGCCTCCCAAGTCCTGGGATTGCAGGTGTGGGCCACAAGTGTCCAGCAAGAGTTCTTAATATGTCCTGGATACTAGAGACTATTTTTCTATGTTCTAGCAGGATAAGAGGTATTTACCTATGTTTTTCTTGTTTGTAAGGGCTGAAATAGAGCCTTTGGATTTGGTGAATTGGGACTATTCCACCATGTGTATGCTTACACTATTTTTCATCCTAGAAAATTTTTGAGAGTGAGAAAGAAATCCCCAGCCTGCACATAGACAGAGTACTTGTTGACTAATGATCTTAACTGTCATTTTGGAACCAATTGCTGTACTCTATCTTTGAGGCACTTTGATTGGATGGATGACAGTTATTAACTGGGGGGCCTTAGTTAGTACTGGTGAACAAATTAAGAGGACATTTTATTTTATTTTATTTTATTTTGGTTTTTCGAGACAGGGTTTCTCTGTGTAGCTTTGGAGCCTATCCTGGCACTCACTCTAGAGACCAGGGTGGCCTCGAACTCAGAGATCCGCCTGCCTCTGCCTTCCGAGTGCTGGGATTAAAGGTATGTGCCACCAGCGCCCAGCAAGAGGACACTATATAGTTATTTTAGCCTCGTGTAACAGAAGCAGCACTTTTGGTACATCTATTTTCTTTCCAAAATCACATTAAAAACAAGGAGTCCACATCATGTGAAAGAAATAAATGACAGCATTGCCAACATGTGAACATCCCATCCAGTCCCTGGAAAATGTGTTAGGTAAATAGCTTTCAGAGACTAGTATAGCTTTCTTACATACAAATTTCCAAAATAAAGATCCCATCCCCCAAAAAACAAGTAAAAAGAATTTTAGTACTTTATATAAGTGAAGAAGAAACTTGTAAACTTATTTCAGTAACTTTATTTATAGCTGTTGCTATTTCCAGTTTATCTTTTTATGTTAATTGGTTTTCGTATTTGTTGTCTGTGGATTAGAAAGCCATAATGTGATAGTTACAATTTATGTGTGATGATCCTTTCTATCAAAAGGTAGTAAGTGTTAGGCAGTTCTAATACCTTATCAACTGGGTGACTAAGGTTCCTTTAAATTACAAATAGAAGATATATGTACTTCATGAATTACCCTGCCTTCAACCATAATGTTATATATTAAGAACAAACATAATTCTATGGTATTCTCTTGTTTTCTTTATTTATGTGTGTGAGCATGTACACACGTTTGTGCCTGTGTGAGTTTATGTGTATCACATGTATGCAGGTTCCAGAGGAAGGCCAGAGTTCATCAGTTTCCCCTGGGGCTAGAATTACAGGTGGTTGTGAGCCATCTGATAGGGGCCCTGGGAATCACATTGAGGTCCTCTGAAGAGAGCAACTGCTTTACTAAGCCATCACTCCAACCCTTAGTCCTGTATTATTCCCAAAAATAGATAATTCCCTCCCAGTCATAAGTAAAACTCAGAGAAACTTACAATGGGAAGAGACAGAGGAAAATAAGTCTATACGTAATCTTGAAAAATGGTTGAAGTTGTTATTTAATGGGTTTTTTACTTTTTTAATTTGAATTACAAACAAGATTGAATTATATGACAATCCCAGTTCCCTTCTCCCTTCCTTCCTCCCCTACCACCACCACCCCAACTAAAACCCTACGTATCACATATCCTTATGGTTTTATAACTGAATTTTCTGCCTGTGGTTATAGAAGATACTGGTATTAAGCATGGGGATATTCCTGTAATCCCAGCATTTAGGAGGCTGAGTACAAACAATCATGAGTTTCAAAGCCATTCTGGACTATTAAATATTCCCGTCCTCCAAAACAGTCGTTACTATTACAGGAAGCTCAGTAGTTGTAACTCCACACTATTTTTGCTACCTTTGTTTAAATCTGTTTTAAATGTTTACTGTAATTTTTTAGGTTAATGATATTGTGGGGTTTTATTGTTGTTTTAAATAGGGTTCCTGTGTAGCCTTGACTTGAGCTGTCATAATGTAGACCAGGCTGACCTCAAACTCAAAAGTTCAGTTTCCAAAATTCACATGGTGGAAGGAGAGGGGCAACTGCTACAATTTGTCCTCTGATAACCTCCATGTGACCCACACGTCCCATCCATCAGCATCTCCTGCCCCCCTCCTATAAAAGTAAATTAATAATACTGGCTGGGTGTGGTGTCACATACCTTTAATCCCAGCACTCAGGAGGCGGTGACAGGTGATCTCTGTGAGTTGGAGGCCAGCCTAGTGTACAAAGTGAGTTCTAGGATAGCCAGAGAACACAGAAACCCTGCTTGAAAACTCATATGCATATGTGTGCCAGCACACACACACAATATGTATACTATAATATGCATATATATAGTATGTGTGTATATATAATGAATAAGGATTTGTATAACTCAATTAAAATGAAGATAAAATGAGTACTGATATTGGAATGTAAAAGAAAGATTGTGTTTTTTCTTTACATGTCTAATTTTCTTGTCCAATCCTGTCATACTTTAGTATTTTAATTAATTAGTCGTAATTGTTTAGTTTTCATAATTTCTTGTGCAATATGAAAGCAAAGTTCTTCATAAGAACTTTGGCAAAGGAACTCTTGAGTTATAGTTATTAAAAGGTTCTGAGGTTTGGGCTGGGGAGATGCTCAGTGGTGAAAAGGGCCGACTGCTCTTCCAGAAGACTGAGTTCAGTTCCCAGCACCCGCATGGCAGCCAGTGCACCTCACAGCCCTCTGTAACGCCAGTTCCACAGGCTCTGGAGCTGTCTTCTAACTTCTGTGTGCACTGCACACAGACCATACATGCAGGGCAAAACACCCATACACAGAAAATTTTGTTTTGTTTGTCTTGTAAGACAGAGTTTCTATGTAACTCTGTGATGGAACTTGTAGACCAGGTTGCCTGGGACTCAAATATCGACCTGCCTTTACTTATGAAGTGCCAGGATTAAAAATTTAAATTAAAAAATTAAAATGCTGAGGTTTAACCCCTAGATGCCACCCTAGTTAGTTTGGGTCAGTGCCTAATGTTTTATATTTTTTAAGTTGCAGAGATAGTTTTGATTGCAGCTGTAGTATATTTATTTATATTTTTCTTGCTTTTCTCAGAGGGTTACTTTTTGTTAAAATAATGTTAAAAACTACCCTCCTGGTACCTAAGCTTGACTTCCTATTTTCTAAAGTTAATGTGGTGATACTTTTGTAATCCCAGCACTTGGTGGCTGAAAGCAGTTCAGTGCCTTTGTGAGCTCTGCCACACAAAGCCAGAAAAAGGAAGTGCTTCGATGACACCTGGACATAAAATGAAAATCTTTTCTCTTGTAGTTGACCACAGCCGAGTTAAGTTGACTTTGAAGACTCCATCTCAAGATTCAGACTACATCAATGCAAATTTTATTAAGGTATGTATTAAAATGAAGGGACTTTTCCTTGCTATACTTAATGCATTTCCTGTATACCGATCCTATTAAAGGTATTAACTGCCCAACATGTTCCAATAAGAAAATAAATAAGACTAAAACCCTAGCCTTGTACATCTTATGTGCTTTCTCTTTCTAGCTGCCTAAGCCATATACAGATCAAAGTGTGTGTGTGTGTGTGTGTGTGTGTGTGTGTGTATTATAGCAGAGATAGTTTTCTGTGTGCTACTTCTACATTCATTCAAGGCTCATAAACACAACCAGTAAATTGTCCCTTGAACTTAGGTGTACTTATATGTTGTTGAAGTAGTTCCACTTTTTTTGGTAATGAAATTACAATAATCACTGTTCTTTTGAACAGTTTCTCAAGATATATTAATAGTGCCAAAATTACTAGGTAATACTGATTTTTTTATAACTGAAATTTTTAAAATGTTTGGTAATGTTACTGTTTGTGGTGACTACTCAGAGCCACGGATGGTGACATATACCTGTAATCCCAGCATTCTGGAGGCTGAGGCCAGAGGATTGCAGTACATTCAAAGTCAGCCTGAGCTAAAGAATGTGACTGTCTCGAGATAAGTAAATACATAGATAATAATTAAATAAAAATCAAATAATGAATTGATAGTCATCCTGTTACATAACTTTAGTCAGCCTTGAATCAAAAGTATTGAAGTGTGGTAGGTGGGTAGGTGGTTGTTTGATTTGAAATGCTGGCTTAGAACTTGAGATTTCTTGCCTTAGATTCCCTGTTGATGAGATTGTAGGCTTGCTCTACTGTGCCCTGCCTTTTGTGCTTATACTCTTACCAGGAAAGAGATGCAGATTCCTGTGTGACTGAGTTTAAATAAAGGCTTAAATTTGTTTCATAGTTTATTTTGTGCTTTTGACTCTAGTTATACAATTATTACAGCTTTTCAACAATTTTTATGTTGGCAGTCATAAATGTTTTAGAAGATATTTTGTTGATAATAAATGTTAGATAATAAGAGTAGTAAAAATTAATATTGTCTGTATTGTTAAATAAATATGGTTTCAGGTAAAGAATCTTTTAACAAAATGAACTTAGTATAGTAAAACACAAAAATTATGGATTAAACAAAAATTAGGCATTGTATTTTGGATATTGTCAATATGTAGATTCTTTTATATATGTGTGTTAAGAGTTGTAGTTTTTAACCATACTGAGGGCACTGATTCAGGTGTATGCCAGTTCATTTACTTTAGTATCTTGTTTGGTCTGTTCCTAGCTTGTTTCAGAGCCCTGTAGTAGGCTCTGAATGGGCTCTTAAGGCTACCATGGAAAGAACTGCTAACTTTAGTATTGTTCTTAGAATCAAATTGTGCTTTTGTATTTCTACTATGGTTAATTTTTGGAATATGTATTATGTTTTTGTTGTTTTCTTCTGAGACAGAGTCTGTGTGTATCCCTGGCTGTTCTGGAACACAATTTGTAGATCAGGCTGGCCTCTAACTCACAAATCACAGAGATCTTCATGCCTCTGAGTGCTGGGAATAAAGGCATGCACCACTATACCCAAGATTTTGTTTTTCTTTCTTTTTTTTTAATTCTTTTTTTTATCTTTTCTTTGTTTTTTTTTAATTCTTATTATAAAGTGATTTGGTACTGATTCTGTACAGTACAGCCAGTAAATGCAAAGTATTATTGATTAGCCAAAGCTGAAGTGAATTTGGCACATTTTGCCATGTTTTATGCACTATGAAAAAAAATGGCTTCAGATGAAAACATTACTAATAAAACTTTAAACCTTAATGAATTGAGTTATAAAATATTCTTGATGATCACAGTAAATGTAAAGTTTACCTTTCATCCTTTCAGGGCGTCTATGGGCCAAAAGCATATGTAGCAACCCAAGGACCTTTAGCGAATACTGTCATAGACTTCTGGAGGATGATATGGGAGTACAATGTTGTGGTAAGTGATTTACTTGTCACTTTTGAGATCTAGAATATGCAAAAACATTAGGTGTCTTACTGAGTAAGAAGTAAGACAACTTTTTAGGTATAATGGTTTAAGTGTAACACATTTCTGGAAAAGACAAAAACTGATTTTGAAGATGGCTCATTAAATTCTCACAACCCAGTTCAAATATTTTAAGAAAAGTGTGCCTATAGTTTAAATCTTGTCCTAAGTCAATAACCAATGATGTGGCTAATAACTCCAAAATCATTTTTAAAAAGATTAATGCTTGCATAGACCAACAAAATGACTGATAATATATATAGGCATATTCTTTTAAAAATTAATAAATATAATATTTTTAATTTAGTATGAGAAAATCATACATGCATTCAATGTATTTCTGTCACAGTTACCCTCTGCTCCCCCTATCCTGCTTTCGTGGGATATCCCCCATGCATAAATATGAAGCCATCGCTGGAGCCTGCCAAAGACCTCATCCTAAAGAAAACTCAATTGGAGCTGGAGGGCTGTCTCAGTGGTTAAGGACACTGGATGCTCTTCCAGAGGACCTAGTTTTGATTCCCAGGATCTCCATGGTGGCTCACAACCACCTACAACTCCAGTTCCAAGGGTCCAGTGCCTTCTTGAAATGTCCGTGGACACTAGGCATTCGTGTAATGCACAGCCCTACCTGCAGGCAAAGGACTTGTCCATATACATAAAATTAAAAATACAGTTTAAAAAAGAAAAAACTGTTTCTGCCTCCCTAACAGCCATTAATTGTCAGCATCTCCTCAGTTAGAAGTAGGGACTCTGTGTGCCTCTCCTCCATCCATGACAGCCCTGTCTTACAACCTTTTTCTAGTAGACTCTTTTGGGTCCCTCTTCCTAGGAAAATAGATGTAAGTATATTAACTATAAATTGTTACATGAAGTATGAAAGAATTTAAGGAACCCATCTCCCCACCCCAGCTCATTCAATTGGAAGTATATCTAAACTATAGGTCTTTTAGTCCTTTGGCATTTTTGGATAAAGGGAAATAGGAAAATAAAGGGAAATAGGGGAAACCCTTTGGTTTGAAAGCAAGGAAATTTTGCTGTCAATTTCACTTTCAAATGAGATTTAAAGCAGGAATAACTTTTCTAGGTAATGGGAACATGTTATGTCTGGATAGGAGTTTGAATTTTGCAGATGTACACATTTGTCAGGATTTAGAGAATGGTCACTTAAGATTTGTGTGTTTCATTGTTGAGTATTTTCCAAGGAAGTATCGTAGTAAACAGATTGCCGAGATATCTAGGGAGAGGGTACTGATGCGCACTGCATCCTGGGGCATTGAAGCACATTTACAAAGAGGATGGTAGAGGAGTAAAAGAGTACAATGATAGTTACAATAATGCTTTAATGATTATAATGTACAATTTTACTATAAAATCTATTTTGGTGCTATTATCAAATGAGTACACAGAAAACATAACTTACATTTAGAGGCTGATAATCTTAATATTTTCAAGCTTTAGAAAGTTACACTTAAATGTTCTTTAATATTTGGTTAAGAGTAATAGTTAGGTAAATACCACAATAGTCCTTTCATGTAATTCAAAAGTAAGAAATAAGTCAGATTCACAGCCTAATCCAGACAAAAAGTCATGTTAAATGACATCACTTATTTATTGCTGTGTAGGTAGTTCTTATTTAGAGGGTAAGGTTTTGATAGTCTCTTTATCCTGTACTTATTCTTGAGATTTTATTTCTTTTTATGTGTGTTTGCCTGCATGTGTGTCTGTGTTATGTGTGTGCCGTGCCTGCAGAGCCATAAGAGGGCATCAGATTGCCTGGAAGTGGAGTTAGAGATAGTTGCTAGCCACCATGTGGGCTCTGGGAGCTGAAACTAGGTCATGTGATGAGCAGCCAGTGCTCTCAACAGCTGAACCATCTCTCAGCCCCTATACTGTACTTTTAACATTAAAGCTACTTGGTAATATAGAACACATATACTTTTGCTCAGGATAAAAGATAATTATTGAGATTTGTATTTAGTTTTAGACGTAAAACTATTTTTAAGTGATACAGTCTTTTTCTCCAACTCCTTTTTAGATCATCGTAATGGCCTGTCGAGAGTTTGAGATGGGAAGGGTATGTATACCACACTGTATCTGTATGTATACACACTGTATCTGGAAGGGTATGTATACCACACTGTATACACACTGTATCTGTATGTATAACACACTGTATGCACACTGTATCTGAAAGGGTATGTATAACACACTGTATGCACACTGTATCTGAAAGGGTATGTATAACACACTGTATACACACTGTATCTGTATGTATCCCACACTGTATATACACTGTATCTGGAAGGGTATGTATACCACACTGTATATATACTGTATCTGGGGGCTAGAAGTGCTTGATCATTTATTACTTCACAGTAATCTGATGCCAAGTAGTTAAGGGTACATACTTCTGATGTGTGCTCTGCTATTTTATATGCTGTATGGAGCAAAATGCCTCTAAAGCACAAACATCTTTGTGTATTTCAGAAGAACATTCTATGGTATACTAAAAATAATTGTTATCATTACTTACAGTTTTCAAATGTTTCATGGTATTTTAAGTCTAATACAGTTTATTGTCTAGAGAGTATTTTGAAATATTAATAAATGGAACAAATAAGCATATTAAAGTAATTCTAATGATAACAGTTTAAGCTGCATATGGTATCATGCACCTGTAATGCCAGCACTTGAGAGGCAGAGGTGGGAAGCATGCCACAGATTTGAGGCCAGGTTGGTTTACATGAGTTCCAGGCCAGTCAAGCCAGTCTTTGTATGTATGTATGTCTATATGCATTTGTACATACATACATGTATGTGTGTGCAAGCACAGTCAAATGTGTATGTGAGTGTGAAAAACCAGAGGTCAGCATCCAGTCTTTGTTTGTCTCTCCTTGTTTGAGATAGGGTCTCTCACTAAACTTGATGCTCATTTCATCTAGACTGGCTGGCCATTAAGCATCCAGAATTCTGTCTCTTCCCACAGTGCTGGGGTTACAGGTTCTCTAATTTGTATAGCAAGTACTATACCTAGCCACACACACACACACACACACACACACACACACGCACGCACGCACGCACGCACGCACGCACACACATTTTTTCCAAGACAGGGTTTCTCTCTACAGCCCTGTCTATCCTAGAACTTGCTTTGTAGACCAGGAGTAGCCTCAGACTCCGAGATCTCCTGCCTCTGCTTCCAGAATCTGGGACTAAAGGTGTGTGTCACCACTCCCAGCTTCTGTTTATACTATTTTCAAAGTTCAGAAAAGAAAATCGTTGCTTGGTTTATTTTTTGGTGATGCTCAGATTGAACCCAGAACCTTAAGATACTGGCAAACTCTTGTCACTGAGATTCCCATTGCTTTCATTTTTAGCTGATGTTGTGTATAATTGATGTTTTATTACATACCATTGTGATGTCCTACAGCATTAGTCCTGAAATTGTCACTGTAAAAGATGGTAATATATTTATAAAGAATAGTGCTTAAGTAAAACTTGTTTGACCTCTAGATGTCAAACTTAAAGAATAAATTGTGTAGTGTCTTTATTTGAAGTTCTTTATATTAATGTGATTCATTAGTAAAGGCAATTTTTAGGTTCTGAAAAAATGCCTATTAAGATTTTCATTATGAGATGTACTACAGAAGCAAGGTAAATGTTTGTTGTATATGTGTCATAAATAATGGAGAAGCCATATTTTAACTAATTTCTTTTATTCCTTGGGAATAACTTTATTTGCTAGTATTAAGTAATGTTGAACAGAAAATAAAGATAATAAAATCTAAAAATTGAAAACTAATCAAATTTTCTATGTAAATGTTAATATTCTTTACTATTACTCAATTTTAGTTGGAAATGTGAATTTTGTTCATCTAGTGTTTTTCTTTTTTCTTTTTTTGTTATTGTTGCTTATTTGGGTTTGGGGGGGAGGTTTGAAACAGGATTTCTCTGTGTATCCCTGGCTGTCCCGTAACTCACAGAGATTCACTTGCCTTTGCCTCCTCTGAGTGCTGGGGTTAAAGGCATGTACCACCACTGCCCGGCTCATGTAGTGTTTTTCTTAAGTACTGTTAAAGTTTAGGATTTCTCTGGCCAACCCAAAGGCTAAAGACCGACTCTTCATTGACGCCATGTTCCATGTCCACTGTTGCCATGTTTCCATGTCTCTCTTGGTCCTTCATGGCCATGTCTGTAGTGGCACCATTCTCCCCTGCACACACAGTTCTGTTCTGCCATCTCTCCTTCCAATCTCATGAGTCCACCTTTTTAAAAGCATCTTCCCATGGAATCTGCCCTTCCCTGGTTGTTCTGGGGACACACAGGCTCTGCAGACTTCGCCACTGCCACTTCATCTCCCCGTGGAGTCTCCTCCATGAGTCTCTCAGGCTCCTGGGCTTCTCCTGTGCTGGCTACCTGCCATCTTTAATCACAGCCATGCTTCAGGTTTTCATCTTAGATGGTGATAGCAAGCTCCCAGATCTGGTTCTGTAGGACCAGCTCTGCCTTGCTCTCCAGCAGCTTTATAGATAGAATAGATGTTGGGGTGGACCGACTGGAAATGCTGGATGTGGGCCGAGATGGCAGCCACATTGGTCATCCCAGATCTGATCATCATCTGTCCAGAAGAGCCTTTAGGGCCCAGAATCTTCATTTTCTAATTTCTGGGTTCTTAAAACACCACTTGCTAAAGAAGAAGGAATGATTAAGGAAAGGGTAGCACTGTGATGGTTAAACATCTGTAGTCAAGAATTAGGGGCAAGAGACCAGGGAGACATAGGAAACCAGGCACCAGGGCATGGGTTGAGGGCCTAGACTGGGTGGTGATCAAGGAATTGAGAAGAAAGTAAGGATATGTGGGCATTGCAAGAATAAAATCAGCTTGAATGGAGAAAGAAAAAAGTTTAGGATTTTTCTTTTTATTTCATTAATGATCTCATTGTATAAGGGGCGAAAACTCTCTTAGTTAGCACAGGCCAATAGAATAGTAAAATTAGCAGTGACAAAATGCTTCTTATACCAAGAAATGCTCTTTCTTCTTACCCTAGAACACAAAGTATTCATAACAGCTTAAGAAGTATCATCCGGGGCTGGAGAGAAGGCTCAGTGGTTAAGAGCACTGGCTGCTCTTCCTGGGGTCAAGTTCAGTTCCTGGGAACAATATGGTGGCTCACAACCATTTGTAATGGAATCTGATGCCCTCTTCTGTTGTGCAGGCAGACAGAGCACTCATGTACATAAAATAATGTAAACAAATAAGTCTCTAAAATAAAAATCATACAGTTACTGAACTCTTTTCTATTTATCTTTTTTGGACAACAGAAAAAGTGTGAACGCTATTGGCCTTTGTATGGAGAAGATCCTATAACATTTGCACCATTTAGAATTTCTTGTGTAAGTACCTATTTTTATTTGTTTTAAAATACTTTGAAAACTTTGTTCTTTGATAATTTGGTGTATGGATACAATGTATTTTGATCAGCTCCATCCCTGCCTCATTTGCCAGCTCCTCCTACCTGGCTGTCTTCCCCTAACTTCATGACCTTTTTTTAATCCACTGAGTCTACTTGGTGCAAGTGGTGTAGAGCCGTCTGCTGGAGCATCCACGTCCCTAAGGAACATTAATTGTCCCATACTTATCAACCGACAGCTGCCAGTCATGGGCCTGTGTAGGCCCCTCCTCCATCCATGTGGGAAGTTTGACTGTGAAGTGCAGCTGCCTGCTGTGTCCTCTCCCACGGTTCCCGAGCTTTGTGGGGAGGGGGGCGGTATAGATGTCCCCCGTTGTGGATGAACACTCCACAGTCATTCAGTCTCATCTCTTTAGTCAGTTAAGAGTTTCCGTGTAAGCCGAGCAGTGGTGGCAAGTATCTGTAATCCCAGTACTCAGGAGGCAGAGGCAGGCAGATCTCTGTGAGTTCAAAGCCAGCCTGGTCTACATATCCAGTTCCAGGACAGTCAGGGTTATGTAGAGAAACCCTGTCTCGAAAAAGCAAAAACCAACAATGACAAAAAGAGTCTCTATATTAATCTTCATCTACTGCAAAAAGAAGCTACTGGAGGGTTGAGAGTGGCACTGATCAATTAATATAAAATCACTATTTGGAAGGCAGTTTATGCATTTAGCAAAATAATAGAAGTGGTTTCTCTGTTAGGGCATATGACCTGTCCTACAGGTTCACAGTGCCAGGCATGATATCCGTTCTCTGGAACAAGCCTTAGGTTCAATGAAAAAGGACTCCTGTGACATTCCTGTCACAGTTGCGTTAACAGGCATATATGTTGCCTGGTCAGTTGTAGCTCCCAGAGTTTATGGCTGGATGAGACTCCCCCACTCTGCATATCACCCTCCTGCATTATAAAAGCTAGACAGTACCTATTTCTGTATACTTTATTTAATCAGAAAGTTTGCACTATAGACTGATGCAATTACATAGTTATAAAGTTTGAACTCGGGCTGTTGCAAGCCTAGGACTCAATTCTGTGTAAACCTTCATTAACTGTAGTAAGCAGTGCTAATGTTTTATTCTGCTCTTAGATTTAGAAGCTTTGGGCAGGACTTTTACAACTGTTAGGTTTTCCTTGTCTTTGTGTTGATTCTATTAGTCTTTTTATATATCTTGACAATAATTATTTATGTAACTGTGCTCAAATTATCTCTGAAAATTGATATATTCACTTCTAATCAAATAAATGGAAGAGAACATTGTTAGTTGGGGTATAGTATGTCATATTAACTTCTCCTATTATCCTTCCCCACATTTTAAAATTGTGTACAAAGTTAAACTTGAGAATTGCTATCCCAAAAGTGAAGATTATTCCTTATAGCAGATAATTTGACATGAAACCTAAAATGTAGTCTGGGCCTGGTGACACACATCTGTAATCCCAGCACCACTCGGGAGGATTGTTCAAGGTTGGCTGGGTCCTCATAGCAAGTTAGATAAGTAGTTTTCAACCTGTGACCTGTGACCCCCTTGGCAAACTTCTGTCTTCAAAAATATTTACATTATAATTCCTAACAGTAGCAAAATTACAGTTATGAAGTAATACCGAAAATAATTTTAAATTTTATGGTTGGCAGTCCCCACAGCTGAGGAGCTGTATTAAAGGGTCTTAGCATTAGGAAAGTTGAGAACCAATGCTTTAGAGCAACTAGAAGATCCTGTCCCTGGGGCAGGTGTGAAGGGGGAGACCCAGAGTGTATTCCATATCATTTAAGGATCTCTGGAGTCAAACTCAAGTTCAAATACTACCACAGTAGAAATTTAAGAAAATGAAATTAAAAACAATGAGGAAAGAGAACAAGAAAGGGGGAAGGGGCAGAAAACGAAGTCAAATGTAGATGAGCTAGAATACGGTTATTTATGTGGCATTTAATATCTTATTTCTTAGTCACCTAAAATAAGTGTTGGATTTGCCCAATTAAAAAAGACCGTGAACTTCCTAATTTAAAATGCTCCAGAGAACAGAACAGTGGGGCATTGGTCTATGAGCAGGAAGTATAGAGAGCTGTATTCTAAAGAAGGGTTCATGAAATTACGGAGGTTGGTAAATCCAAAGTAAACTTACAATTGGAACTCAAATTCAATCTGCAGTAAATACTCTGAAATTGTAGTTAAAATTAATGGTTTGTGGAACAATGTTAAAGGTTTTTATGGCTTGTTTTTCTCTTTGAGACAAAGTCTCACTGTGCAGGCATGGCTGGCCTTAAACTCAAGAGGTCAGCCTGCCCCTACCTGCTGAGAGTTTGGGTTAAAAGTATGCATTGCCACACTGGGCAAAAAGGTGTTTTGTTGTGTTTTGTTTTAATCGGCTACTTTCTGTGTTATTGAAGATGAGTAATAACTAATGCACACCACAATATACCTCAGTAAAATCACACCCTTTTAATGCTGAAATGATTCTACATTAGGTCCTAGGATAGTTCAGGGAACTTAGTTCTGTGTGATGTGGTCGTGTTTAACATTTATGAATTTAAATGCAATAGGACAACTGTAGTGAATATTACAATTGAAGTAAAAATGTGCTCTTCAGCATTCCACAACACAGCAGTCCCATAAGCAGGAATAAAAATGCATAGACTTTTCTGGGTGGTTTTTCATCTGAACTAAAAATTTTTAAAAGTCCTCTTAATATGAGGTTTGGTTTAGTTGAATAAAAAACTGATCTGATTTGTCAATATCAAAATTAATCCATGCTGAAGACTTTAAAATAAAAGGGAATTTCTTTACTTTTTTTTTCCCCCAGGAATATTTATTTATTTATTTTTTGCATTCCAATCCCAGTTCTCCCTCCCTCCTCTCCTTCCACTCCCCTCCACACACACATTCTATCTGCTCCTCGGAGAAGGTAAGGCCTCCCCTAGGAAGTCACTAAGTCTCTTCCATCATCTCGTTGAGGCAGGACCAAGGCACACGTCTTCACCCCCACACCTCTGTGTCTAGGCTCTATATATTTTTGTGTCAAGACAACTCTTATTTTCACTGATTTTAACTGCAAATAAGGACTGAATTTACAAACTTAAGGTGTGTTAGTGAGAACAGCCATAGATATAAAATGCCTACTTTTGAGTAGAGAAATGAGTCTTTCTGGGGACTGTTGGTATAGAGTGAAGAAGAGTACTGTGATGGTCAGATGAGGAGACCAGCTAGCAGGAGTTCGGTCCTGTGTTGCTGCAGAAGGCTGCTTTGCCTGGTGTCAGCTCTAGCCCTCAAGGCTTTTTGCAAATAATTTTGTTGCATTTGTACTCAAGTCTGCCTCAAACTTGAAAGACTTCCTACCCTAATCTTCCAGCTGCTGGGATGATAGGCATGAGCATGCTAGCTTCTTGAATCCTTTACAGAAGTAAAATACACTTTCCTCTTGACAATAAATGGAAAAAAGGTTGGGCATGGTAGCATGTGCCTTTGGGTGAGGGACCTCACACACACATGACAGCAGGCTAATGTCTGAAGTTGATGCCAACCTGGTCTATAAAGTGAGTTCCAGGATAACGAGAGCTACACAGAGGAAACCCTATCTCAGAAAGCAAAAGAAAAGAAAGGAAAAAGAAAATAATAATAATAATAATAATAATAATAATAATAATAATAATATAATTAAAACAATAAATAAATATAAATTCCCATCCTAGAATAATAGTGGATATGTATTTTATTAATGAGTAACATATATTATTCTTGTTAATGACTAACCTAAACTGTCTGTGGTTAGAACTAACAAGGCAAAAAAGAACTCTGCAGCAGACAAATGTCAGACTTCCTTGTAATACTCTAAAAGATGGTATAGACTTAAGGTGTTCATGTTCCCTGCAACCGTAGTAAGAATAATAATAGGGTTTTCTTCCCTCTTTCCTGAGTTGCTGTTCCTTTAAATTGAGAGTTGAGAACGTGGTTGGAAATGGGATGTGATGGCAGAATTTAAGGCGTGACTTTCTTTTTGAATTGTCTTGTTGAATGGTTCTGGGGATGATTGCTGCTTTGCTACATTGTGTTAGATGGTAGAGTCATGATTAAATGGTCAGTTAATGAACACTTTTTGAAGCCTATAAGTCAGTGTTAGACAAAGCACTAGGAAGCAGAGCTCAGTGTGTGTTTACACATGGCCTTGGGCTCAGATCCCCAGCACCATCAAAAACTTACATGGATAACTTTTAGATTTTTTAAGATAATGACTATATATGTCCAAATTTCTAAATGTTAATTTTAGATTGAGTACTTTTAAGTATTTTGATATGTATGTTTTTTCATTTTAATGTTCTTACTGAATCACAAGTTTTTCTCATTTTAGGAAAATGAGCAAGCAAGAACAGACTACTTCATTCGAACACTTTTACTTGAGTTTCAAAATGTAAGCAATTCTCATTATAGATAGATAAAGAGTGCCTGTTCCCATTTACACGTGTTCCCATCTCCCCTTCCCCTCACCCCCCTTATTGCTCTGAGTCTTAGTCTTGCTATTATGCTCTTTATTTAGTTAAGTGTCTGAGCCCTACACTTATCAAATTATGTAGTAAAATAGTGTGAATTTTTAAAATGCACTGAGAGTGAAAATAATGTAAATCTTAATTTACTTAGAACAACTTAAATTTTCTGTGTGTAGGATAATTATACTTCCTTTGTTACAATCATTTTCTTCTATTAACAATAGATTATAGCATTATTTACTTATTACTTGTAGACACAATTTTTTTTAGAGACAAACTAAATTTTTATTTAGGGACTAGGAAATATATAGCTCAGTGCTAGGGGTCTTTGTCTATCAGGCACAAGGATTCAATTCCCAGCACTATAAGAAATAAAAAAGTAAATTGTCATTTAGATTTAAATTATATTTACTACAGGGTATTGACTTAAATGATTCAGAATCACCCCCCCCCAAAAAAAAGTGATAATTTCCCAGGGAAGAAACCAGACACTAAATGGACATTGGAAAAATGCTTCTCAACTTTTTTCTCATCTGTTTTTGTTAGTCTAGCTTGGCCATAAGGTACATCATTCTTTGCAGCCCGTTTATAAGCCTACCTGCTTTTCTTTTGACAAACTACCTTTACTGTTCTCCCTGACTTTACTAATCATATCCCTTTAGTTGAATCATTTATTATATGTAAGTTGTACATTTTATCCCTAGTTAGTACCTTAATTTCAATACATGTATTAGATAAATCAGTTACCCTAACTATAAAAGTGTGTATTGCACATAGATGTAGGTAAAGGGGATTTGAGAAGTTAAATAACTTGCCTACTTAGTAAATCACAGATGCATAACTTGAATGTTGGAACTGAATTCCAAGATCTGTTTTTTCTGTTGACATCTGGAATTAGCAGTCTTAAAAGTTACTGAGATCTAGAAAGATTTTGCAGAGGTTAAGAGCCCTGCTTCTCTTTCAGAGAACCCAGGTTAGTTTCCAGCCTAACTGCGATGGTTCACAACTCTGTAACTCCACTTTCAGAAGATCCAAAGCCCTCTTTTGACCTCCATGGCATGAGGAGCACACACAGTATACATATGTGTGTTCACTCAGCTTCATAAATGAAAATAAATATTTTTTAGAGTTAGTAAGGTTTTTGTGGATCTTTGATTTATGTGGGCTATTGCATTCAGTATTTGCTATAAAATTAAAATTTGGACAAAGTTTAAAGACATGGAATACATAAGTATATATTATATTGGCTGATTAAAAGAAAGTAAAATCTTAGCATTATTCTGAAAACAAATCTTCCCATTCCTATCGCAGTTGTCCCCAAAGTGTTGAGAGGAGATAGACAGTTCCTTGACCACAAGTGGAGAACCAACTATGTATAGTGAGAAAATGGATTTGGAGCTGGACATTCTTCTTCTATTTTAGGATATTCCCTTGGTCCTCTAGCTCTTATGAATTCTGAAAATGATACGTCATCAGTGTTATAATGTGGATTAGAGTATGTTATGAAATATGGATAAAGAGCATGTTGTATATGCTACTATCACTTGGGTTAGATCTTGCATTTGTCATTTCCCATAAAACACTAGGCAAATTAATATGTCTAAATTTCCTTACCTATAAAAAGTGAGCACCACCTTCCTTGTGGGTGCTAAATAAATGATTACATATGAGACATCATCAATCAGTACCAGGTATATGGCGAGTAGTCAATAAATGAAGGCTATTGTTTATTTCATTTTTAAAGGTGTCTTAGAAATGAGTTAAATGAAATGCATAGCTTAAAAGTTGGTAAATACATTTTCTAATTACTGAACTTGTGTTTTTCATGAAGGAGTCTCGTCGGCTCTATCAGTTTCATTATGTGAACTGGCCGGACCATGATGTTCCTTCATCATTTGATTCTATCCTGGACATGATAAGCTTAATGAGGAAATACCAGGAACACGAAGACGTGCCTATTTGTATTCATTGCAGGTACAAGAGAATTCTTAAAATGTAGACAAGTACAGTGCTTCAGTTTGTGGTGAAATAAAGTTTTGTTTCTACAGTAATTTGATGCATTATATCGTGAGCTCTCCTAGCCCTGTTATAGTACATTTGAGGCCCTGTGAATTGATATAATTTGATCTAGTTAATAGACTAAGTGTTACAGTTCCCTGATATGATCAGTGTCAGGTAAATGTTCATGAAAAATAAAGTCTCAGACTTTGTGTATAGTTATGCATAGGAATGAATGGTCTTCTGGTCTAAGACACCATTGATTTTCAGACAAATCCTAGGTGTGGTGAACATGCCTATAATCCCAAAACCAAGGAGGCTGACACAAGAGGATCTCAGAGAGGCCAAGGCCATTCGGGGCTACCTAGTAACTATCTCAAAAATAAAAACAGAAGGGAAGAAAAAGAGAAGCATCACCATCTTACACTTACTAAACATGAGAATTTAAAAGGTGAATCCATTACCAGTTACACAGCAGAGATGCCATTTGTAAGATATATACCAATTTCAGAGCTCTTTCAATGTAGATGATAAGGTGTCTTCCAAGTGACAGAAAGTTCAGTGTGCCATTTTTCTTCCTGAAAAGAAAAACAAGAGTCCATGTCTGTGCCTTTGCCTGTCATGCCATGAAATGATAGTTTAAAACTGCTGAAATCTTAAGCAGACCTTGAAACTAACATTCTTTTTTTTTTCCTTTTAAGAAATTGTCATGGGTGGATTTTATTGTTAAATATGCCGATCGCCCCCAGGTTTTTTGAGGATTAATGTCTTATCTAGGCCAAGCTGGCATCATTAGTTTACTGGACAACTTTATTAAATTGCACTTTGTAGCATTACCTAAAACTAAATAATGACTTGCCCCCAAGCCGTCTTAACTTTAGATATATCTATATTCACCTGCTTTATAGAAATATTTTCACATTTTCAGGTATGTTTAGATTCCAATTACTTTTTGCAATGTTAGTCATTTGACATGTAAACCCAGCCTTTGAAGTCTGAGGCAATGGATATAACATGTTTATCCTTGGAGGGGTAACTAATTTTGTGTTCCAAGTGTGTGTTTGAGGCTAATTGTGTTAAATAAGATAACCATCTATTTTTAATTAAACACACTGAGCTATTTTTACTATCTGATTATTTTTCTACTCATAAGCCTTGGAATCTTTAAATTGAAAAGTAAAGAAACATTCCAGTTGGGCAGAAGATAGCCTTAATTTTTCCATGTCTGCCTAATTAAGCAGCTATATGATTTTTATATCCTTAAATATTGTGAATCCTTTATTCCCTGTCTCACTGGCAGCCTTTGTACTCCATTATGGTAGGCTCTTTGCTGCAGATTGCATTTGTGATAGACTCTTTGCTGCAGATTGCATTTGTGATAGACTCTTTGCTGCAACCCTTTTTAGAAAGGCTTTTAAATGTGTGGCTCACTTGGATGACATTGGGGGGTTTTTTTTGTTTTTTTTTTTTTGTTGTTGTTGTTGTTGTTTTTTGTGAGGTCTTAGTAGCCCAGGTGAGCCCAGATGCAAGGATGAGCGCCACCACCCCGCTGGGTTTAAACTTAAGTGTTCAAGGACTTGATAGAGTGACTGTATAAGATAAAGGACAGCCTGGACTGTGGAGTGAGACTGTCTCAAAAGAAGGAGGGGGAGGGGAGAAAGAAGAAGAGCAACAACAGCAAACCCCTCAACAAACAAACACGGGGATAGAGCTAAGGAAAATACTAAGTAGTGCACTAAACAAAGGAGAAATATTCACCACTTGTATTGTTGCTTTCTTCTGGTGTTGTCATAAAATAGTATGACCCAAAACAATTTAAGAAAGAAATGCTTGTTTGGTTTTTTTGTTTGTTTGTAGGCTCAGAGGGGAAAAAATACATAAAGTTAGGAAAAACATGGGCAGTGTCAGGAAGGCAGGACTATAACCCTCAAAGCCCACCTCCAGCACTACCCTTCCTCCAGCAAGGCTCGAGTTCTTAAAGGTCCCATAATACACTCCCACATACAAAGTACCACCAACTGGGGACCAGGTATTCAAATACGCATCTGTGGAGGGTATTTCTCATCCAGACCACCACTCCTTAGCTTCATTTTTAGGTCTACATGTATATATAGTGTTTATAAAAATGTTACTGAGAATACAGTTTTAAAAAGAATAAATGTTGGATCAATCATGAAAAAATGTGGTTGAGGTCCCTTTGCAGTCTAGTCAGGACTGTATTGTTAGTAACATGTAGGATATTTCAAAACCTAATGTAGAATTTCATTAGATAAATCCATGTGTTTCCAAATAGTTTAAAAACTACTTGACTCCTGAGGCAACTTTTCTTTCTTAATCTTTCAAAAGACCTTAGAATCATTGTTTCTCAAAATCACCCTAAATTTATCCTGCTAAGTTATCTGTAACTGTAATTTAATTTATTATAAGAAGTTAATAAAGCAAACACAGCATGCTGACGCATGTATGTATGTAATCCCAGCTTTCTGGAGACAAAATCCGGAGGATATGAATAGGAGACCAACTTGGGCCACGTAAACCCTGTGCCCCGCCCCAAAAAATCAAAGAAAGAAAGAAAACTGTCTCAGCACTGACTGCTCTTCCAGAGGACCCAGGTTTGATTCCCAGCACCCACAGGACAGCTCACAACTCCAGTTCTAGGGACTATGACACCCTCTTCTGGCTTCTCTGGGCACCAGTCATGTGTGCTGTGGTACACAGAGAGAGAGAAAGACAAAATGCTCATGCATATTAAATAGTTTTTAAGTAAATGAAAATTTTCAGACATAAGACATTTATTAGTTACTCTTTTAATGATTTAATTTTAATTTTGAAAGTTTCTTATCTAACTGGTATTTTATGATTAGTGAAGAGGACTGATTTCTGCCTCTTATTCCAGAAGTGGTTTGCTGGGAATCATCTAACATATTTGTGAATTAAAGCAATTTTCCATACTTCAATGATGTATAGTAGTGAACTGATTAAAAAAGAAAACTGTTCTGGAATTGAAAGATAAAGAAATTGTTTTGACTTGGCTTTCTTACAATTTGAAATTATTTCCTGTTCTGTCATATTATTCAGTCAATAACCATAATTCTTAAGTTATTTCAGTTGGATTTTTCTGGTTTTGAAAATTGATTTTTTAATGCTTTTTTTTTTTTTTTTTAGCAACAAAACAATGTGTTAACTGCAGTAACTTAAAAAGCATGTCTATAAAAGAGAAGAAAATGTGTCCATTCGAGATGTAGTATGTTTTGTTTGTAGACTAGATCTTAAATCCTATCCCAAATCAGCTGAGGACTCAAAAACTCCCTGCCTCAGCCTCTTATGCTGCATCGGCACAGGCGGCTCTGGTGTATGTTCACAAGAAGCTCCCCACTTAAGTAACACATCATGTTAGACACCTAGCCCCTACTGTCCTTGAGGAGGTGATGGGGTGGTCAGTTGTCTTCACTTACGGGATGCTGGCTGCTGAAATCACTGCTGGTTCTACAGCTCATCCCTAGATCTAGTAGCCTTCTCCGCCCCATACCTGTTACAGTGTATTGGTTCCTGTGGGCCAAAACATAATGCCACCTTGAGCATTCTATTATGCTGACTGAAAATAATTTTATCTCTACAGGGTATTACTGGCGAGACTTAAGGCTGGCAGAGTTATGGCTTACAGCTTTCTTGTGAATCACTTACTGTTAGAAATTCCTGAAATTAAATTTTAAATACTCAAATTTTAATGTTAAGTGTAGTGCTGTTCCTGTACTTTAATTTGTATTTTGTTCACTAAATAGAATTTCATAAAAATTTCTTAAATGATTTTTTTGCTTCTGAATGTTAATATGCCTTTTATTTAAAAAAAATCAAATTGTTTTTTTCTCAAACTTTGTGTCTTTAGTGCAGGCTGTGGAAGAACAGGTGCTATTTGTGCCATAGATTATACATGGAACTTACTAAAAGCTGGGGTAAGCATGGTTTTTATATAGCATTATATTCAGCTTATTGTGAGCATCAAATTAATTTAACTGTTAAAATTACATCATGTTTCCTTAGATATGCTATGTTCCCAGAATTAGCTTTACCGTGTAAATAAACACAGTGAGAAAGTATAAATATTACATACTGCCTGAGATTCTGAAGGGACACCAGGGCAGGGACTTGTTCTCCACAAAATGAATGGCACTAATGTCAGGGAAATGGCTCTTCGTGGGCTTCAGATACAGACCCGCACTGCGTCAGTGCAGTGGTGGGCTTCTCCTTTCTCCTCTCCAGCCGGCCATGTATTTACTATATTGCATGGGGGGGGCGCTAAGGAATGTACAAATTTTAATTTAACTTGTTATAAATATACCAAGTTATTATTAATGTTTTTACCTGTAGTGTTTAAGAACACAGACTATGGGGCCAAAGTGCCTAGGATAAAATTCTGGGTCTGTAATTCACTATCTGTGGGATTTTAGTTATTAGGGTTGCTGTCAGCATTGTTGTTTCTACCCCTATTATTTCCATAAATTGTGTTTGATGTTGTGGAAGACACAAAGGTCAATAAGAGCCCTTTCTCTGTAAGTATATGAGTTTCTTTTGCTGTCTATACTGTGTTCATTTTCTCTGTGTTATAGGCAAACTTAATCTTCCATAGCTTGAAATTTGCTATGAGTATGTCAGTCAGCATTTTGTAAAAAAAAAAAAAAAAATAGGAGATATAATAGTTTTCTTTTTCCCTGCCTTTGTATCTGTCCCCCACCCAGGGTAGGAGGGTTAGCAAGTTTTAATAATTCTTCAAGAATCTCTCTAGAATTAAATTTCGTGTTTTTATTCCATAAAAACTAACCTTTTTCTAGTGTGAAATTTTTTAATGAAAACCTTGACTAGGATTCTCACTTTTTTGTTGGTTTTGAAACTCAAGATCTCACTCTGTGGCTCTCACTATCCTTGAACTCACAGAGATCCACCTGCCTCTGGCTCCCAAGTTCTGCGATTAAAGCCATGTGCCACTGTGCCTGGATCTCACTTTCAACATAAAAGTAAAAAATGATGGGACTAGATTGGTGGCCTAGCAGTAAAGAGCATTTGCTGCTCTTACAGAGGACCAGGGCTCAGTTTCAGAACTCACATGGCAGCATAGAACTTCAGTTCCAGGGTGACCAAGGCCTTCTGACCTCTGCAGGCATCAGGCAAGCACTTGATACACATACATACATGTACTCAAACACACACATGCAGAATATTAATAAATAGATATTTTTAAATCAAAAATTAAAATTGGAAAAAAAGAATTTAAATACCAGCAAATAAAATTTGGGAAAAATATTTAAATATTTGTTTGAAACATCACTAAAGCTGTAATTTTGGATTGTTGTCCCCACTTGATTCATTTTTTCTTAACATAAATGTAACTTGGGCCTTAGCCGGAAGTATGTATAAAAATCCTTTAATGTCTGTAAAGGCTCTGAAGCTATAACCCTTGAGGTCTTCCTCACTCAGCAGAATCTTTACTAGGCACCAAATCCTAATCACTTTTCCCCTGTTCAGACTGCTGTTGTTCCTGGAGTAGTGGTTGGCAGGGCACAAATGTATCTCAGGATTGTAATCTCAGTTTGAAATGTACAGGCGTTGTCTGGGTGCTTTTACAGTCATCACCTGGAGATGAAACTTACAGGATGTCTGAGATCACAGTGGCCTACAGTGAAGTCAAATTCTTTATTTTTCAAGTAGCCTTATCTTAGGCTTTATCAATATTCAACTTCATATTCTCCAAATAATCAGTCTCCCATGGTTGGATATATAACCTTTTACTCAGATTTGTGTGTGTTCACAAGCACGTATGTATGGTATATGCATGTGTTTGTGTGTACCCTTGCACATGGTGGTCAGAGGTTGACATCCACTGTCTTCTTGGCTCATTCACCGTAGTTTTGGATAATGTCTCTCAGTAAACTTGAAACTCACTGACTTAGCTTGGGCAGCTGTTCCGCCAGCACCCCATCATTTGTGTGGGTTCTGAGGGACTGCACTCAGTCTTCACACTCTGTGAGCACTTCACTGACTTGAGCCATCTTCTCGCCCCTTCATAACTGTTGAATTTCTACCGCATCCATCAGTTTGTTGTGATCTGTATTCCCTGCATGCTGAGGATCGGATGGGCTTTGTCCATCATGCCTTCTGTGTCTGATAGGTGGCTCTCAGTAAATATTTGCAGTTGTCCAGCATGTGCCTAACTAAGGTCTGTGTCATTGTCTATAGTTACATATGTTAAATTCTTTGTTTTAGAAAATTCCAGAGGAATTTAATGTATTTAATTTAATACAAGAAATGAGGACACAAAGGCACTCAGCAGTACAAACAAAGGTATACTTTTTTTTCTGTTATAAGTTATGTTTTCATAAATGTTTCCACTGGTGCTTCTCATTGTCTCCTGTTTATCATTATTCTTTCTACTAGGAGCAATATGAACTTGTCCACAGAGCTATTGCCCAACTATTTGAAAAACAGCTACAATTGTATGAACTTCACGGAGCACAGAAAATCGCTGATAGTGTGAGTGTTCTTCACTTCTAGCCTTGCAGGCTTACTCTTCACCAAGGTGTAGCATTTGTGATCTTGTGCTGTAGCTTTGTGAGAATGTCCGTGACAAAAGTTATTTTTATCTAACCTACGCTTTATTAACTTACTCATCTTTTACTCTGTTGTGATAGAGATTTAGTAACTCAAACTCAATAAGTAAAATGTAGAAAATATCTTATGTCAAAGGCAATATTCATTATTGTTTCAAGTATAAGCTACATTTTTAAAAACTTAACTGCATTATTCTCCCTTTACTTTCACCCACAACTAAATAATTATGTTGGGTCTGCTTGAATCTTGTTTTGGTGCGGTAGTATAATATTTTGTACTTATGTACATTATGTACATTTTTATGTTACGGGGCAATCTTGCTATGTAACCCAGGCTGTTTGAGGTTCTCTTGCCTCAGCCTCCTTGAGTGTTGGGATTATAGACGTACATCACCATGCCAATGTATTACACATTCTTTTAAAAAGCAGAGTTACAAGGCCACTAGTAAGTCCCTTTTGGTCATGTTGTAATTCATTATTATTTTAGTTTAAATGATCTTACTGAGTCTTCAATTTTTAAAAACTTATTATTAAGGGGTATGTGTATTTGCGTGTGCAGACCATGATCTAGGGTTAGGGATACACACCACAGCTTGTGCATAGAGGTCATAGACAAACTTTGTGTGTTCAGTTCTCTCATGTATCAATCAAGGAAAATTGGTTTTCCTGTAATTTTAGTGAAACCGTGTTTTCCCCTTGACAGAATGAAATTACCACTGGAAATATGGTCAGCTCCATTGATAGTGAAAAGCAAGATTCTCCTCCTCCAAAGCCACCAAGGACTCGGAGGTACTGTGTCATAGGACATTTTCTCTAAAAGGATTCCTTTACTTTACTGCCCTAACTAAAATCACAGATTCTGAACATTTCTTTTAACAGGTTATTTCATTAGGATATAGCACATTTGCAATTATTTGTTACTGGTATGCTAAAGTTTTGTTTGATTTTATATAAAATGTCAGTAGTACATTGTACCAGAATACAAAGTTTGGTGTTAAAATAGGAAGTATTTCCTTTTCTTTTCTTTAAAGGAGTTTTCCATAAGTTAGAGGAACTAGTCCGAAGTTCTTATTTCAGGAAGGTGCCCCAGATGCCTGTCTTGGCCAAGGTCTACTGAAGGTTCATTACATGACTGAGACCAACAGGTTTAAGCATCAGATCTCCAGAATCTGGGTATAACTTAAAGGAAAAAAGGACAGCTTGGACCTGTGGTGTAGAGCCATGGAGGAGGAAGGAAGCTAGGGCTTCCTGTGTGGGAGACAAACATCTAGCACTAAGCCACACACCCACCCCGAGAGAAAGAACATTTTATATGGCAAAAAACAAAAAAAATAGCATGAATGTGTGCTCCAACAGAGTGCTGCCTGGGAAAATGCCACACCTGTGTGTAAAACTAACAGCAATTTGTGGAATTCAAACAAGACGCCATGGTTGGTTCATGCCAATGCATTTAGAACTATCTCATTCGGGAAGCCCACAAACAGCAAAGAGTGTGTTGGAACACATGCACTTAGCAACTTGAGAAAAGCAAGTATTCAATTAGATGATGCTGGATATAAGACCAGCATTTAAGAGGATTGCTGCAAACAATAACCTGAGCTAAAGAATAATAGGTGGGCTTAGTTAGTTAGTTAGTTAGTTAGTTAGTTAGTTATGCATTTAAGATTTATTCATTTGATTTTATGTGTATAAGTATTTTACCTGCATGAATGTATATGTATGCAGGTAAATCTCTATATATGTTTGTATGTAAGAAGGGTGCATTGGAATCCCTGGAACTGAAGTGAAAAGTGGTTGTAAGCCACCATGTGAGTTCTGGGAATCAAACCTTGGTTCTCTGAAAAAGCAATGGTATTCTTAGTCATTGGGCCAGCTCACCTGCCTCAAGTTTTTAACTTTTTAAAAGACAACTGCATTAAATTCAAGTCAGTTATCTTAAAGAGGTTTATGCATAGCATAGCAAACACAGAAACTAGAATTTGAAGTAGAGGTTTATTATTTTTACTGACCAAAAAAATTAAAAGTTTATTGGTTGGAAAAATTATGTCATTTAGCTGCTTTCTTTCTTTTGGGGGGTTTTTGTTTTGTTTCGTTTTTTTTCAAGACAGGCTTTCACTGTGCAGTCCTGGCTATCCTGGAATTTTCTCTGTCAACCACCCTGGCTTCAAACTCAGAGATCCACCTGCCTCCCTCCTGAGTGCTGGTTTTAAAGGCACCACCACCTCCTGGCTTCACTTAGCTTTTAAAATAATATTTAAGGTGCTTTTTAAAAAATTTGCCACAATTTTCAAAACCCCAGAATACAGCTTTCTAAAACTTGACAGTATGATAAAGTGCTTCTGGATTTACTAAGAGACAGCTGTCCAGGGGAAGCTGGGGGAGATGATGAGGTAACTAGCCTGTGTAAAGTCATTGCCAGGGTTAACCAGGCCTGTGCTGCAGCACTTGTAAGGGAAAGGGAGAAAGATACAAGTTCAAGGTCAGGGCTGTTGGACGACCCAGTGTATAAGTCACTCAGCGTCAGGGGACTCTGGTGACCTGAGTTCAGTTGCCATGGCAGGAGAAAGTCAACTCATGCAGGCTGTCTTCTGACTGCCACTGTGGTGCATGCACACCTGCATATTCACGCCCACTGTGGTACATGCACACCTGCATATTCACGCCCACTGTGGTGCATGCACACCTGCGTATTCACACCCACTGTGATGCATACACACCTGCATATTCACACCCATGGTGATGCATGCACACCTGTGTATTCACACCCACTGTGGTGCATGCACACCTGCATATTCATGCCCACTGTGGTGCATGCACACCTGTGTATTCACACCCACTGTGATGCATGCACACCTGTGTATTCGCATCCCCTGTGGTGCATGCACACCTGCATATTCACACCCACTGTGGTGCATGCACACCTGCATATTCACGCCCACTGTGGTGCATGCACACCTGCATATTCACACCCACTGTGGTGCATGCACACCTGCATATTCACACCCACTGTGGTGCATGCACACCTGCATATTCACACCCACTGTGGTGCATGCACACCTGCATATTCACATCCCCTGTGGTGCATTCACACCTGCATATTCACACCCACTGTGATGCATGCACACCTGTGTATTCACATTCCCCGCACAGCTACAGCTTGCTCTTCACAAGACTGTATTGAACTAGAAACATACAAAAATTTGTTTCTACTAGTTGCAAAAAGCAAAGTTACAGGGGCTGGATGGGGAGATGCTTAGTAATTAAAGTGTTTGCCAAAGCAAGCATGAGAATGTGAGTTTGGTTCCCTGGTACCTATGTCAAAGTTTGGAATGGTGGCGTGTGCATTAATCCTACCAATAAAAGGAAGGAGAGATAGAGACAGGCAGATCCCAGAAGCTCAGTGTCCAAACAATCTAGCCAAAAAGGGAGGCTCCAGGTTCAGTGAGAAAGCCTGTCTCAAAACAAGGCAGGATATGATAGGTAACTTGATTTGACCTCTGGCTGTCACGTGAGCATAAATAGACAACTGTATCCACACATAGATATTACCAATTCATGGGTTTGAATAGACCACTGATGAGCAGATACAGTTAAGAATGTATTTAGTGAGGCATGGTGGAATACAACTTTAATTCTACCACTTGGGATAGGAGGCAAAAGGTAGGTGGATCTCTTCAGTTTGAGGCCAGCCTGGTTTACAGAGGTAGTTCCAGGACATCCAGGGCTGTTACACAGAATAACACACACACACACACACACACACACACACACGCGCGCGCGCGCGCACGCACGCGCGCACGCGCGCGCGCACGCACGCACGCACGCACGCACACATGCATGCAGAATATTTTTTGAATGAATGAGAAATGGTCCAGTAGTGAAAAGCACTTGGTGTTCTTGCAGAGGTCCTGGGTCCAGTTCCAGGGCGTGCAGTAATGCTTCTGAACTCTGAAGCTCTTACTCACATGTGCTCCATATAGATACATGCAGACACCCATAAAGTATTTCTCCTCAGAATGTATATGCTTATACAAAACCATTTACCATCTTGATTTTTATAGACCAGACACCAAGTAAAGCTTTGAGTGGTTAAATGAGTTAAATATAAAAAATTCAGACTGAAAACAAAATGGGGCGTGACAGAGGGGGAGAGTAATAAAAGAGACTACTGAAAATGGGGGTTCAGGTAAAAACCTGGTGCAAGAGGATCTCCCAGGAATCTACAAGGGTGACCCCAGCTAAGTAGATTTGTAGCCTGACCTAGCCATCTGTGACCAGATTGGTGCTTGGCCCAAATGTCATCAGAGAGGCTTCATCCAGCAACTGATGGAAACAGATGCAGACCCATGGCCAAACATTAGGCAGAGTTTGGAATCCTGCAGAAGAGAGGGAAGGAGGATTGTAGGAGCCAGAGAAGCCAAGGACACCTTAAGAAATCTCACAGAATCAACTAATATGGACTTGTAGGAGCTCAAAGAGACTGAACTGACACCCAGGGAGCCTGTATGGGTCTGGTCTGCCCAGGCACTCTGCATACTGTTAGAGTTGTGTAGCTTGGTCTGTTGCGGACTCCCAACAATGACATCAGGGACTGTCACTGACTCTTACTGGCTTTTAGGACACTGCTCCTCATTCTGCATTGCCTTGCCCAGCCTTAATACATGGGGTGATACTTAGTCTTACTGCAACTTGATATGCCATGCTTTGTTGATACTGTCCTTTTCTAACCTGAAACCCTCCCCGCACTCCCCCCCCCCCGGTTGGGAGAAGAGGAGGGAGGGGAAACTGCAGCCAGGATATAAAATAAATAAATTTTGGGGAGAAGAAAATACAATATACTTGTCAAACTTATAGCCATAGATATAACCGAAGGGATTAAAAAAGAAAAAAAAAAAAAAAAGACTGACCGGGTGTTAATGGCACATGCCCTTAATTCCAGGCAGATCTCTGTGAGTTCAAGACCAGCTTGGTCTACAAGAGCTAGTTCCAGGACAGCCTCCAAAGACACAGAGAAACCCTGCCTGGAGAAAAAATAAAGTTTAGAGCACAATCTAACTGAGCTAGATTCACCACTTAAAATGCAAAGTTTTTGTTACTGATTGCAGGTTGGCATGCTTAGGGTCATATGCTTGTTCATAAAGTAGCTCTCTAACTTTGTGCCTTCTGTGTTGTCTCCCACTGCATTGTTTCCTTTCACTGTTAAAAACATCTTTGTGTCTCAGATATAATTTTTAAAGTTATTGGTAGAGGTCAGAAAAGATATAGCATGGGTAAAAGCAGCTTTCTCAATTCTGAGATGTAAGTAGTATAGAAGGCACCATGTTTTTAGTTGAAAAAAATAAGTAACTATGGCTAGATAGATGGCTCAGCAGGTAAGGTCCCAAGTTGAATTCCTCACCACCACCTGTGACTCTAGCTCCGGGGGAACCAATGTCCTCCTCTGTCCTCCTTGGACTTACATACTCAAACACACAGACACAGTATTTTTTTTAACATGTATGAGTGTTTAAACTTCTTTTACACCTGTCTACACTGTGTGTGCCTGGTGCCCATAGAGGCTGGAAAAGAGTATCAACCGTTTCGGACTAGAGTTACAAACATTTATAGGCTCCCATGTGGGTGTGGGAAATTGACCTGTGTTATGCTTCCAGTTTTTATTATTTTCTTCATTAATATATTACCTTTTAGCAAAGGGGGAGGAGTTGATGTGTTCTGTTTGCTGGTGAGGATTGTACCCAGATTCTCTTGCATGCTCGACCCTCACTGCAGTTAAGCTATACTTAATCAGAATCATAAAGCTATAGAGAACAATTCTTTTTGTTAGAAGTTAGTACCTCTGAAGGTACAAGTATATTAGTCCTCTAGAAGCTCACATCTCTTGAGTAAGGTGGTACACACCTGTAATCACGGCTTTTGCGGGGCAGAGGCAGCAGGTACCTTTAAAGCCAGACTAGGTTATGTACTGAGACTCTGGCTGAAAAGGCAACATAACTTTAAAACAAAAGTTTGCCTTATGTACAGAGCTGAGAGACTGTAGCACACAGACGTGAAAGTTTGCGTAGGAAGAGTAAGATGGGCTGGGAACCATGCAAGTCTGAGACACAGGGGATGGGGCGGCCACACTGTCTGAAGAGGAGGACTTCGGTGTTGATGCCTCCCTGGTGTGCATGGCCTGACAGGACACACAGGGATCTGCTGGAAAGTTAAAAGAACTGATTGCCAAGAACTAAGCCATTAAAATCCCAAGACTTAACGGGAAAACAAGAAGTTCTAGAATGAAAGAAAACATGGTGTCATAAGTGTGAATAATACTAATGGTCGTAGATTTCTCTAAACAAAATAAAAAATATTGGGAAGGTAGAATAGGAGATAATTCCAAAGTAGGAAGTATAGCGTTTAAAACAGAAAGATTAAGAAGTAATAGCAGTGTCAACATCTTAAAATATTAAGGTGTATCTTAAAAGTAGCTGTAAATTTTTTTTCTTTTTCCCAATATGTACTCCTGACTGTCCTGGAACTTGCTATATTTGAGACCAGGCTGGCCTCAAACTCAGAGAGATCCATCTACCTCTGTTTCCAAGTGCTGAGACTAAAGGTGTGTGCTACCACCTCTCAGCCCTGTGGAAAAATTTTAGAGTAGGTACCTCTGGTTAATACAGACTAGAAGAGGGAACTACTTTTTTTCATTAAAGCCATATGACTTTAAAATAATAAATCTGGGCTGGAGAGATGGCTCAGAGGTTAAGAGCACTGACTGCTCTTCCAGAGGTTCTGAGTTCAATTCCCAGCAACCACATGGTGGCTCACAACCATCTATCAAGGTCTGGTGCCCTCTTCTGTCCTGCAGGCATACTTTCAGGCAGAATACTGTATATATATAATAAATAAATAAATCTTTAAAAAAAAGAATAAATCTGTGTTACCTTTATAAATGCAGATTTGTCTTAGTCTTACAAATCAGAACTTTATAACCATATTGTAATGGATTTTAATGTAATAGTTTTTGCTACAAAATTATCATTTGTCAACTTACTTTTAAAATGTTAAACATTGTTTAAATCAGTTTGTTGTTTTCCAGTTGCCTTGTAGAAGGGGATGCCAAGGAAGAAATACTGCAGCCACCAGAACCTCACCCGGTTCCTCCCATCTTGACGCCGTCTCCCCCTTCAGCCTTTCCAACCGTTACTACTGTGTGGCAGGACAGTGACAGGTACCACCCAAAGCCAGTGTTGCACATGGTCTCATCAGAACAGCATTCAACAGACCTCAACAGAAATTACAGTAAACCATCAGATGTTACAGAGAAAAATGAATCAACTGTTGAACACATAGATAAAAAATTAGAGCGAAATTTAAGTTTTGAGATTAAGAAAGTCCCTCTCCAAGAAGGACCCAAAAGTTTTGATGGGAACACACTCTTGAATAGAGCACATGCAATTAAAATTAAATCTGCTTCATCGTCTGTGGTTGACAAAACCTCCAGGCCACAGGAGTTAAATTTAGGTGATATAAAAGTTGATGTTCCTCAGAATTCTTGTGTGGACTGCGGTGCGGCACATTCAGACAGAGCCCCAGATTCTTCAGAAGAATCTCCAAACTCACACACACTGTCACGGCCAGACCGCTTGCCTCTTGATAAGAAAGGACACGTGACATGGTCATTTCATGGACCTGAAAATGCTACCCCTGTATCTGACTCATCTGAAGGCAAATCACCAGATAACCATTCTCAGCCTGTAAAAACTGTGAGTTCAACAGCAAGCTCTACAACAGAAGTGGAGGCTCGTGAGCTCGTGGATCCCCATAACAGCTCCCCTGTGTCGGGAGCATTGCTCAGCTTTACCAACCCTCTTCACTCTGATGATTCAGATGCAGATGAAGGGGATTCAGATGGTGCTGTGACCAAGAGCAAAACTAGCATTTCAACAGCAAGTGCCACTGTTTCTGCTGCCAGGAGTGCCGAAAGCGCTTCCACTAGGAAAGTGTTGCCAATGTCCATTGCTAGACAGGATTTGGGAGGAACGCTACATTCGGGTGCTGAAAAAGGTACTGTGGTCTGACTCTCGCTCTGTTGTCTGCCCATCTCTGTTCTACACAGTTTAGCTCTGTCCAAGCATTATGATATCACACCATACTGGAACCTACAGCAAAATTTAGGTGTAGTTTAGATAACATTTTTTAAATATTATTTATTTTTATTTCATGTACATTGGTACTTTTGCCTGCATGTATGTCTGTATGAGGCTGTCAGATCCCTTGGAACCGGAGTTACAGACAGCTATGAGCTGCCATGTGGGTGCTGGGGATTGAACCTGGCTCCTCTGGAAGGGCAGCCGTGCTGTTAACCACTGAACCATCTCCCCGGCCCCTTAGCTAAACATTTTTTAATAAACTTATATTTACTGCAACCATGATTTCATCACTGTGTCAGTGGGAGCTGTGTTTTCCACAGTATTCCTATGAGTACTAAAAGATTGCTTTGGTCTTGTTTTGTATAACTTAGTGCTTTGTATAAGTCAGATTTAGCTGACTAAATCAACTAGAAGATTAAAATAATTTCAAGTATCGGTGACACAAATACTGTAGAACACTTGCTTCGCCATCAGTTTCCCCCATGCTTCTTGTAAATACTTAATAGTTCTTTTTCCTATCTTTAGCCCACAACAGACTGGGCCTCAGCTGACTAGGAGCTGTTTGATACCTTCAGCCCTGAGAAGTGTGTGCACACACACTGCTACCAGCTCTGTGCCTAAGGACCCTGCCTTAAGCTGCCATGTCCTTATTTATGGAACTCGGCAGCATCCTCCTGCCCCCACCTCCCCTGCACAGGGATTCTAGTTTGCATCACCTTGGCTGCTGTATAGTATTGTTCTTGAAATCTTCATGGCACCTTCCCTTTTCCCTTTTTTTTTTTTTTTTTTGAGATAAGGGCCTGGAGCTTCATCTTTCTGTTTCAGTCCCTGTGTTCTGAGAGATCTGAAAGTACATTACCACAGGGCAGTTCACCACTATCTGTAGCTCCAGTTCCTGGGGACCCAGTACCCTCACACAGACATGCATGTGGGCAAAACACCAGTGGACATAAAATAAGTAAATAAAAAAAAAAAAAAAAAAAAAAACGAGTAGAGGTTTGTTTTGTTTAGTTTTGTTGGTTTTTTCGAGAGAGGGTTTCTCTGTTTAGCAGTCCTGGCTGTCCTGAAACTATCTCTGTAGACAAGGCTGGCCTCAAACTCACAGAGATCCCCCTGCCTCTGACTCTCGAGTGCTGAGATTAAAGGCATGCACCACCATTGGGCAAATTGAGTTATTTTTAGTTGTTCCTAATCATTTACCTTATAGATTGTATCATGAATTATTTACTTTATAGTTGATTAATACTTAATTTGTTACTTGCTTTGTAAAACAATTGACACAAAAATTAGGAAATTTTGTACTAGAATTTGTTAGTGAATTAACCCAATAGTTTTGTATTGATAACCAAAAATAGTATTTGTATAAATTACTGCCTGACAAAATCTTTTGCTGTGAATTCTTTTCTTCCTTTCTTTCCATGTACCCAGGGCCTATGCATGCCAAACATACACTAGGAATTTTGACTTGAGTCTTGCCTCAGGCCTGAAAATTTTTTCAGTTTTGGCTAGAGTGGGCCCCACATACTGTGTGATGTGCGAGAACTTTTGTAAAATAGCGATGTCTCTAGTTGTATAACTCTTGGAGGTCGAGGAGAGGGCTACTGGGAATTAGACGTGGGTCTCTTACATGCTGGGCAAATGCTCTAGCCTGAAGCTTTAGCCCCAGTCATGATTATGTAATTTCTACAGAAAGTGTGTAGCGTATGAAAGGTTATCTAGAGATGCAAGGAGAAGCATGCAGTTGAAAAGCAAGGCCTGCAGTTAGACAGCAGAACCCTTGACAAGTGATGATCCTCAAGAAAGAACCTGCTAAATGCTTAGCAATGTGCAGAACTTAGTGCCAGTGCCACATGTCCTTCCGTGAAGTAGCCGTCTCCTTACTGTGGTAGTTGTGGTGAGTGGACAAGGAGAGACAGTGCTTGGTGGCTTTCCACTTCCCTCTGCCACTCTGCCATTCTAGGTAGCTATAGCAAGTATTGGATTGGAGCTCTGGACTGAGTCTATACTTCATGTGCATGTCACCAGCTAAATGAACATAAGAAGGGCGGGCCACCCTCAATGCTTGTTGAAAATTTACTTGATTTTCAGTTTGTTTTCAATGTTTATGGCTATCAAATATGGTAAAACAAGAGAATATCCTGGCAGACTATTCGTTTTCAAAGAAAATCAGGACAAAGCCTGGACAGAATAATAGAGGGTCCTCAGCATAGTTTGTCTGTCCTGCCTAGACTGAGACACACGCACAACTGTCTGCTCCTGTTTCCTTTCTTTACCTAGAGCAGGAATTCCAAGACCTAACATACCACTTTATCCTGCATTGTAAGGCTAACCTATGGACTTGCTGAATGTGTCGTCTTTTATAAGGGCTAATTTGGTTTCTACTGGCGTAAAAACCTTAAAATGACTTTAGTTTATTTCCTTGATGTAGAGTCAGATGACACTGTTCACAGTACTTGGGGTAGTACATAAATGGTTACTAAACTATTAGTAGCTATACTATACCTATTAGAAGAATAACGTGTTCTTCAAATTTTAGTTTAGTTGCTTGAAATGGGACTCAAGTACATAATTTTTAAATGAGTGAAGATTGTGAGGTGAATTGGACAGACTACTTGATGTCCTAGAATTCATTAGAGTTAAACAACTGAATCATTTAGGAAACACTGGTTTTAATCAAAACATCAGCAGGAAACCCAGCAAGCCAGTGGTTTCTTTACTGAATGAAGACTTTCACCCTTGTGGTCCAAAGTAATGTCTTCAGTTTCAGCAAGTTAGGGGAGGCATTTGCTTTGTACAGTAGCAATGGAGTTTGTTCCTTCGTTGCTCATTAAAAAGTCTTTGGTTTTTTTCGAGACAGGGTTTCTCTGTGAAACAGTCCTGGCTGTCCCAGAACTCACTCTGTAGACCAGGCTGGCCTCAAATTCACAGAGATCAGCCTGCTTCTGCCTCCTGAGTCCTGGGGTTAAAAGCATGCATCACCATTACCTGACTGCTCAGTAACTCTTCTGTTCTTAACTCTTCTCCATCATGAATGAAATGGTAATGGTGCTTGTAACTAATTCTTTGGTAATTGGCAGGGATTTTTATTTTTATTTTTGAGCTATCAAGAAAGTTGTTTCAATGGCATTTTACTATTTTTTTTTTTACTATTTTTAAATGTCTGAATTTTGTGCTTACTTTAGATGTTGATGTTAGTGAAGAGTCACCTCCTCCCCTACCTGAACGAACTCCTGAATCTTTCGTATTAGCAAGTGAGCACAGTGAGTATTTCTTCTACATTGCTGATTTTTATCTAGCAGCGTTATACTGAGCAATTAGAATCAAAATGTAAGTTTTAGTTGATACTGACAGCTTTTTATTACTCACTTGAAAAACTCCTTAAGTCGTGTTGTTTTCCCTTCCTGAGATTGCTAAATGGTTGCATTTATAGTAGTCACTGGAAACTACCAAAATTAAATTAAATGCAGTTATAAATGTGTTTTCATTTGGTGTCTTTTCATTCATGAATGAATTTCACTTTTTAGTATATGTAAATTAACATTCAAGTTGGGTTGTGGATGGGCATGTTTATGAGAATGTTTCTAAAATGTATAGGATGTGTTTTGTATTGACTCTCAAGGATTAAAGGTAGAATTTTAATGTATTGAGATTTCATTTCCTCAGGTACACCTGTGAGATCTGAGTGGAGTGAACTTGCATGTCAGGAGTGGTCTGGACAAATAGAGTCTGAAGTGAGTCTCTTGGGGACTGGGGTGGCTCAGAGTTAGCAGCTTCTGCCACTGATGTAGCTTACAGTCCTAGAGCTTGTTACCCTGGCTTGCTAACGCAGCTCCCCCATTGCTATTGTTGGCCTTGTTTCCTATCTAGTGTTTATTACTGTATCTATTTACATCCCTCCGCTCCTCCATTCCCATTCAGAAAAGGGCAGACCTCCCATGGGCGCATTGGGTGGCGTTGCCCAGAATTAACGCAAGGGGAGGGGCTTAGTCTTACTACAACTTGTTATGCCATGCTTTGTTGATATCCATCCATAGTTGATCGTTTTTGATGAGCATTGCTTAGTTTTTTTTGTTTTGTTACTTTTTGAGACAGGGTCTTGTATAGCTAGACTGTCCTCAAACTTATCCTGTGTCCAAGGATGCCTTCGAACCCCTAGCTCTCCTGCCTCTACCTCCTCACTCTGAGGATCATATGTATTATACCCATGCACCACCACATCATGCTGTATGCCAAGATTTCTGATTAAAAGTTGATGTAAAATGCAAGATATAGCTTTTTTTTAAGCTATGATATATTTTAAAAAGAACTCCCTGGCTTTCATAAGACCCTCTCTTCAGACTATTATTTGGTCAAAGGCTTTTGAAAAATTTATAAATTAGGCCATGTCTCAAATCATTTTGGAGGTATGAACAGGACTTAGTTTTGGGGGATTCTACTACTATACTAGATTTTGTCTCCTTGTCTTACACACCACCCTAGGTTTGTTTTATATTCAGGAAACACTTGGTAGTGGTGACTTGTACTCAGGGATACCACAGTTTGATAAAACACAGTAGATGGTTGGTAGGCTACAGCTGTGTGTTCCTCTGTGCATTAGTTCTTAACAAGACCGGGAGGGAGGTCTGCGGGTGTTTGTTTTGTTTTCATGCAGACTCTTCCCTTTCTAGTATATATCAGTATAGTAAGAGCTGCTGAGGTGGCTTAGTGGGTCAGAGCAGTTGCTGTTCAAGCATGAGGATCTAAGTTCCAACCCCAGAACCCTTGTGAAAATCTAGGTATGCCCTCAAACTCCTATAACCCCAGCACCCGGTACTGTAAGGCAAAGAGACAGGATAAGCACTGGTGTCCCCTGACTGCTAGCCCAGATCTAGACTCAGTGAGAGAACATAGGGCAGAGAACGGTAGAGCAGGGTACCCAGTATCATCCATCCTGTCAGCTCTTCTCTACACATGAAAGGTGCACATACCATGCACACATGGACATCAACACACAAAGGGAAATTTTTTAAATAAATCATAACAATATTTCGAGCATAATGAAACATAATTGCCTTCTTTTTCTTGGTTGAAAATCAAGATATGCCAGGCGTTGGTGGTGCACACCTTTAATCCCAGCGCTTGGGAGGCAGAGGCAGGTGGATCTCTGTGAGTTCGGGGCCAGCCTGGTCTCCAGAGCGAGTGCCAGGATAGGCCTCAAAGCTACACAGAGAAACCCTGTCTCAGAAAAAAAAAAAAAATCAAGATACAAGCCAAGCATGACAGTGCATGCCTAGTACCTAGCACTTTGAGAGATGAAGGAAAGAAGGGCAGGGTTTAAGGACACCTTTGCAGGAATAGTGAGTTTGAAGCCAGCCTGGGCTATGTGAGATTCTCTTTCAAAAATGAATGAATAAAATAACAAAGGGACAGATTTTTTTTTGATACACCTAAATTTCTTAGAGTAGATGTCTGTAATTGATTAAATATTCTATTTATTATACATAAGATGAACTTATTGCAATGCTATTTAAATGTCTCTGCAGGACTTGATAACCTCTGGAAATGAAAAATATGGTAAGTTACTAGATTAATTTTTTTCCTTTTTAATAATATACTTTATAAATTGATTTCTGTAAAATAGCACACATGTTTCATGCTGGGTTATTTCTATGTATGGAGGTCTTTAGGATAACTTCTTGAGGAAATACAGTTCTGTGGTATAATTTAAGCTGGCTACACCCACAGATGTTATTGATCTGACTTGGAAAGTCATGGAGACATTTAGTACCGGAAGTTATAGGTTTATGGGAAATGGGTTGCTTTTTTTTTGTTTATTAAAAATATCCAGAAGCTGGGTAATAACTGTGGTTGAGCATGTAGTTAACAGATCTAAGATCTAGATTTACTCTCTAGCACCAAAATTAACAAGTTACTTAGAAGTTCACTTCTGTTTGAGTAAATGCTCCAGATTGACCTGACAGATGGAAATGTGTCCATAAAAAAACAATTGAGTGTTCTTGTTTCTTTGAAAATAAATCATTAGTTATACCATCGAATTGAGAAATTGTTTGATTGAGGGTTTCTCAGTGGGTCCCTAGTGTGCATGAAGTCCTAATTCCCCAGCCCCTCACACATCAGGCATGGTGCTACATACCTCCACTCCCCAAGCTTGGAAGGCAGAAGCAGGAGATCCAGAGTCAATGCCAGCCTGTACTACACAAAATTATGTTTCAAAAGGGAGTGGGGCAAACAATTGGATTTCTGCCATAGTAAAATAGATGAAGTTGTTACTATAGTTACCTGTCTTAGAAAATGGCTTGAAGGCTTAATTAAGTTAAACAACATATAACAAATGTTCCTGACACATGGTGACCTCAAATGATATTGCTGTTGCTTGCTATAGTACAACTGCTACTATACTTGGACTTTGATGTCCTGATGTCCTAAAATCTGTTCATTCCCTTCTGAAATACCTACAGTTGGGCTCTTGCTGTTATCTGCTCCTTCCATACGCTCCAGGTAGCACCCTATCCTCCCCCCCCTCCCCCCCCCCCCCGGTTTTGTAAACCTTGGCTTGTAAAACTGAGTCCTGCTCCTCTACAACCTTCACATGATTAAGAAATCAAGGTCGCATCACCTTTCTCCTTAGAAGAGGGCCCTGGGGACCTTATCAGCACTAGTTTCCATTGTGTCTGTGTGTTATCTTGTTATAAGTTTGCCACACTACTAAGATGATTGTGCGTGTCAGCAGGTGGAAGGCTGGAAGCCCCAGATCAAGTCCTACTCTTGGTAGGACTTTGTGTGCCCTTGAGCTGAACTGTTTTTGTGTATTTTAGGGCTGGTAAGATGGCTCAGAGAGTAAAGGCATTTGCTGCCAAGCCTAATACCCTGTGTTTAATCCTAGGACCCACATAGTAGAAGGAGAGACCAACTCCTGAAAATTGTCCTCTGGCCTCCACACATACGATGTGGCTTTTGCATTCTCATAAATAATAGATGTAAATGGTTTAAAAGAAAACCAAATAGGGTGTGATGATGCAAGCCTGAAATTGTAGCACTTAGGAAGGAGGCAGGAGGTGCAGGAGTTAGACTCCAGCCTGGGGACAGAGCAAGACTCTGTTAGCAAAATGGGAGTTGGAGATGGTGGGCAGAGAAGACTGTGACAGACCTTGGGTCTGTCAACTCTTCTCTAGGCTGCGAGCTAAGGACTGACAGCTGGGAAACCAGCATAGGACCCATCCAGACCCCAAAACATGGGTGTCACTTTGGAGGTCTGGTTAATCTATGAGGGCTCTGGTAGTGCGTCAGTATTTATCCCTAGTACACAAATGGACTTTGGGAGCCCTCTCCACATAGAGGGATGCTCTCTCAGCCTAGGCACATGGGGGAGGGCCTAGGCCCTGCTCCAAATGACTTGACAAACTTTAAAGATCCCCATGGAAGGCCTCACCCTCCCTGGGAGCAGAAAGGGGATGAGATAGAGGGTTAGTGGTGGGCAGGGGAGGAGGGAAAGGAGAGGGAACTGAGATTGACATGTAAAAATGGGATTGTTTCTAATTTAAATTTAAAAATGAGAGAGAGAGGAAAAGAAACTTGTTTGACTATAAGTACTTGAGGAAAGAATAGCATGCTGTGATCCAGATTGACAGAATGAGGTAAATGCACAAGACCTTCATTGCAGACTCCTGGGCTGTCAGACACCTGCAATCCTAGCACTCAGGAGACTGATGGCTGCCGAAGCCTCAGAGCAGTCTTCTCTATGTAATGAGACTCTCAAGTCACATAACAAGTACCTAGCACGTTCCTCGGGCCCAGTCTCCTTGTATTTGTCATCAGAGCCTCCAGAAATGACATGACAGCCAGGAGGTGAAACTGCTCCTTTATCCTGTACCCTTCTTCCAGCAGAGTATTGGGACTATGTTCTACCTTAAAAGGTGGTGATTAATACAGACTTGTTTTTGTTTTAGATGCAGGAGGTATCCACATAGAGACATGTACAGACTGTCCACCTACTTTCAGTGACAAGAAAAATCAAGTAACAGAAAGTCTAACAGAAGCCACGGATATTGGTAATTTACTTCATAATTTTAATAGGCAGCCATAGTGGCACTTTTTTAATGCTTGTATGTGACATTGAGACACAGGCAAATGGATATCCGTGAGTTCAAGGCCAGTCTGGTATACATAATGAGTTTCAGGCAAGCCACCATGCAGGCATTAGCTTGACCTCTCCACGTTCAATGATGTCCTCAGCAGTGGAGCCCCTCTGCCAGTTTTCACCTGGGTTGTCTGGGGAGCTCCACGGGACCCCCTCAGCTAACAACTCAACCAAATGTAACCCAGTTTCACCACTGGAAACCTTGCCTGGCTACAAAAGATGTCCAGTTAGGACTCATATCCACCATCACTAGAAGTCCCCACCAGGGTCGTCACCATCATCATAAATTCCAGGGTAGTTTCCAATGCACAAGGTTTCCACACCACTCCCCAATACCCCCAATTCCAGCCATCACTCTCCACGCTCTCTCTCCTCCTCCCTAACCTGATCCCTCCTGCCCAGAGTCCACAATCTCTGTTCCCCTTCCCAGGGTGATCCACCGGTCCTCTCTAGACCCTCCTCTTGACATCTCTGGGTCTACAAATTGTAGCTTGATTGTCATTTACATAATGGCTAATATAAGTGAGTGCATACCATGTATGTCTTTCTGGGTCTCGGTTACCTCACTTAGGATGATTTTTTTCTAGTTTCATCTATTTGCCTGCAAATTTCATGGTGTCATTTTTTTTTTTTTTTTTTTTTTTTTTTTGGCAGCTGAGTAACTGTATAATGTGGCCCTTCTGGCTTTTAGGGTCTCCGTTGAGAAGTGGAGTGTGATTTTGATAGATCTGTCTTTATATGTTACTTGGCCTTTATCCCTTGAAGCTTATTAAAAGCTTACTAAATCCTTTCTCTGCTCTGTATGTTTAGTGTTTTGGTTTTGTTTTGTGTTTTTGATTGATTGTTTTGAGACGAGGTTTCTCTGTGTAGCTGTTTTGTCTGTCATGGAACTTGCTCTGTAGACAGGCTGGTTTCGAACTCACAGAGATCCGCCTGCTTCTGCCTCCTGAGTGCCAGGATTAAAGGTGTGAGCCACCACCGCCTGGCACAGTGTTTGATTATTATTTAACAAAAGGAATTTTTTCCTGACCCAATCCATTTGGTGTAATCTTTTTGATATTCTGTGTGCTTCTTTTTGTTGTTTTAATGATATTTTTATTGTATGTACATTAGTGGTTTTGCCTACATGCAAGTCTATGTGAGTGTCAGATCCTTCAGAAATGGAATTACAGACAGTTGTGAGCTGCTGTGTGGGTGCTGGGAATTGAAACTTGGTCCTTTGGAAGAGCAGCCAGTGCTCTTAACCACTGAGCCATCTCTCCAGCCCTTTACTTCTTGTACCTTCATAGGCATTTAATGATTTTGTTGAAAATATTTTCTTGGCCTTTGAGAAGGGTTTCTTCTCTTTCCTGTATTCCTATTGTTCTTAGGTTTGGTTTTTTCATAGTATCCCAGATTGCCTGGATGCTTTGTGTTAGGAATATTTTTAGATTTAACATTTCCTTTAGCTGATGTACCCATTTCTTCTATCGTATCTTCGATGCCTGAGATTCTTCCATCTCTTGTATTCTGTTGGTGAAGCTTCCTTTCCTCTCTAGTTGCTGTTCACATTCCTAAATTTTTCATTTCTAGAATTCCCTCGGTTTGTGTTTTCTTTATTGCTTCTGTTTCCATTTTTAGGTCTTGAACAGTTTTATTCATTTCCTCCAATTGTTTGTTTGTGTCCTGTTTTCCTCTAAGGTATTTATTCATTTCTTCTTTGAAGACCTTTATTGTTTTCATATACTTGGTTTTAAGGTCTTTTTCTTGTTCTTCAGCTATGTTGGAACATTCAGAGGCTGCTGTTACAGGGTAGCTGGGCTCTAGTGGAGACATACTGTTCTGGCTGTTAGTGATTGTGTTCCTACACTACTGGTAGATGAGTGTTTGGGTTTGAGATGATTGTAGATCTAGGTCTTAATTTCTGGGTTTGTCTTTGTTGGGTGGGTGTTTTGTTCCTTGGTTTCTGTTTCCTCTCCAGATTTTCAGAGAGTGTGTTGCCTGTTCTACTTGCCTGCTCAGGTGGTGTCTTCATGGGGAATGCTCGCTGGTATTGGAGGCTGTGAAAGGGGAGGCCTGGGGAAAGCACTCTGGGATCCACAGGAGGCATGGACAGAGGGAGGGGGCTATAGCTGGTGTTCTGTTGCAGCACTAGCAGACAGAGTGGGGAAGGTCCATGGACAGCCTACCTGTTCTTCTGGAAGACATGGCCTGTGATTAAGCCTTAGGGTGTCTGCTTGAGTTGGGGTCTGAGACACAGTAGATTGGGGATTGTCTGTGGGATCCACAGGAAACCCTGGACAGGGTGGAGGGGAGACTGCAGCTGGTCTTCTGTTGCAGCACTAGAGGCAGCCCTGAGAATTGGGTTTGGAGAAACAGAGGTATAGATGCATTCTTAATAGTTTTAAAGTATTTTTAATGTTAACCTTTTTTGGCTATAGGTTTTGGCAATCGCTGTGGAAAACCTAAAGGACCAAGAGATCCACCTTCAGAATGGACATGATTCAGGGAGTTAAAAGACACTTTAAATTATACTGGACAATTCAAGTGCCACTGAAAGCCAGATTTATAGGACTCCGTCTTTCAAATGTGGGACTGACAGCAGTGTAGATTGTTACCTTAATAAGATTTTGCTGGGGCCATCTACCTGCCTTATACTACACTTAGGAAAAAGTATTACATACTGTTTATTTTGTAACTTCAAGTATTATTGCCTTAATGTCTCTTAACCCTGTTACAAGCTGCTTGTAGATCTGTTAATATAGTAATACTTTTATGATAAATTGAGTTAAAGGACTACTCTTTTGCTGTTTTATCATGTATGCATTATTTTGTATATGTACAGGGCAAGTAGGTATATAATTTGATAAAGTTGAAGTTATAAAATATTATTAACAAGATGTAAGAATTTCTGCATGGTCTAAGTCTTTGTGTACCTTATTTGTAAATTATTTGCCCTGAAGTTTTAGAAAACAGTTTCTGAATTTTAAAATTGCTGGGTTCATGCACCCAGCACTGCAGGTTATCAGAGATCAAAGATTGTAACAATAATGCATTTTGTAAATTGTAAGCAAGAAGTTATTTTTATATTATTACTGTCTAATTGTTCGTCCTGATGGTTCTTGTTTTCATCTAGCCACAGAGATTCAGTAAGTGCCTTGGAACAATATTGAATTCTCTTAGCTTGTGTGTGTTACTTTAAAATTTGAACTCAATTGGGATTAGAAGACTATCAGAATATATGTATGTTTCAGGGTATTTGACCTGTTATTAAAAAAAGTTTTACAGTGCTACATCTTGTACTGCTTCTTTATTCTAAAGAAAAGGATTCACTTTTTTGTTTGTTTTTTCGAGACAGGGTTTCTCTGTAGACCAGGCTGGCCTCGAACTCACAGAGATCCGCCTGCCTCTTCCTCCTGAGTGCTGGGATTAAAGGAGTATGCCATCAACACCCGGCCCAAGATTTACTATTTTTAATTATGTATACATATGGAGCTGTGTACATGTGAGTGCTAGTGCCCACAGAGTCCAGGGGCATCCGGTATTACAGGAGATAGTGAGCTGTTCAACATGGTTGCTGGAAACTGAACTTGGGTCCTCTGGAAGAGCAGTATGCAGTCTTAGCTGCTGAGCCATCACTCAGCCCCTCATTCTTATCTTTTAAGTCATCAATTGAGGATGGGGTTTAATCAGTTATGGAATGGGAGGCCTAGGAATGATGCTGCATAGCTGTAGACAGGTAGTAGGGAAACTAGGGAAGAGGGTTGTGTGATCGCTTGAGCCCACAAGTTTCAAGACAACTTGGGCAACGTAATGAGGTTCGGTCTTAAAAGGGGTAAAAATGAGAGTAGACAGTGCCTTCTGAGAAAACCATGGCTTACACCCATTCTCCACACTCATCCTTGAACAGCACCAGGCGTCCAACTCTTCCTGTCCAGTGATGAGAGCTCAAGCTCTGTCCATAAACACAGAGACTGAACTTCAGTCTTGGGAATTGGAATAGGACACTGAGTGTTTTCCTGTGCTTAAAAAGGATACAGAAGCGGACGTTGGTGGCTCACGCCTTTAATCCCAGCAGTGACAGGCGGATCTCTGTGAGTTCGAGGCCAGCCTGGTCTACAGAGCTAGTGCCAGGATAGGCTCCAAAGCTACCAGAGAAACCCTGTCTCGAAAAACCAAAAAAAAAGGCATGAAGTGACTTACTTTGTGTTAGCATTTGCTGTTTCTGCTTTAATTATTTGTTGTGGGTTTTGTTAAGTGGGTTTTTAACTTTGGAGCCGGTATCTCATGTATCTCACACTGGTTCAACCTTGTTGTGTAGCCAGATTGGGTCTGTCTTTGCTGCTGATCATCCTGCCTCAGCCTCCCAATGCTGCCATGATGGAGATGCCTCTCCTGGCTGTATGTTGATTTGTTAGTGTAAGAAAAGTTTTAATGTATCTTAGCCATTAGAAAATGGTAGTCCATGCCAGCCTATGATGGCACACACCTTTAGTCCCAATACTTGGGAGACAGAGGCAGGCAGATTTCTGTGAGCACCAGGCCAGCCTGTTCTACAAAGTGATTTCCAGGACAGCTGTAGCTGTTACACAGAGAAACTGTATTTTGAAAACCAAAAAAGAAAGTCTAGTAGATACTCAACAATTACAAGATACAGATGTAAATACTTTTAGGTAATCTCAGTGCTGAGGCTATGCTGGCAAGATATTTTCTAAAAACCCTTAAACTGATGTGGTGCGTAGCTGAAAAAATAACTTCAGGGGCTAAAGAGATAGTTGAGTCAATAAAGTGCTTGTTACCCAAACACAAGGACCTGAGTTCAGATCTCTGTCACTCAACATAAAAAGATAGATACAAGCCAGACCTGGTGCTATACACATTTAATCCCAGCACTTGGGATGCAGAGGCAGGCAGATCTCCTGAGTTTGAGGCCAGCCTGGTCTCAAGGCAACCAGGTATTCACTTCTAATCCAGTATTAGGAGGTGGAAAGTGGGGGATTCCTGGGAATTTCTGGTTTGGCATTCTAGCTGATTATTTCAGGTCACATAAAATAAATCCATTTAAACCTTCTAAAACACGGGGGAGGGTTGGCAAGATGGCTCAGAGGGCAAAGTGCTTACCATGCCACCCTGATGGTCTGAATTTACATATGCCAGACCCAGTAGCATTAGGTATCCAGTCCTAGCAAACCTACAGGAAATGAGGACAAATACACGCTCCAGAAGTGTGCAGGCCAGCTAGCTGGCTGTATCCAATGGTGCTGCAAACAGACTGCTCTCTGACTCCACGCAGTTGCTGTGGTCACACAAACACCTGCACAAAAACTAATGTGGAGAGCAATTGAGAAAGACATCCAGTATTGACCAGTAACCTTAACACATGTATCTGCACATGTGTGAAACATAAAAATCATTTTAGCCTCTTCACAAGTGATGACTTGTATAAAGCTGGCATTAAGATAAGATTGTGGCTTGGGGGTCTATTGGATTAAAGTCTCTTTATTCCAAGCACAGCCGGGTGAAACACAGGCCAGAGCTAGGTTAAGAACCCAGCCAGCGCAGCCAGAACAAAGAGAGAGCGCGCGGTTCCCGTGCCGCTCTTAAGAAGTCCCCTTTACGTCATCCCGGCTTTCCTTCACCCCGCCCTTATGGGCGAGTCCCCAGGTCCACCTGGTACCTGCCTCAGGACTATTGGGCGGGGCTAGGGTTACTCCCTACAATTCCCCTTTTAGTCTAAGAGAGGATTAAAACTTAATAGTGTAAAATATCCAAAACTAACAATCATAAGGGTGGAATACAAGAATATACAATAATCTGCTATGATACATCCTATGTCTATTTTAGCTAAGTCTTAACGTCATGTGGAAAAAGTGTCTAACTTGAACACCTTCTTCCAATCCCAACTCTAAACAATAAGAAAGTCATTCTTAACTAGGCTTACACTACCCTAATACACAATAATGGGGAACGGGGGCGTAGCATCTTCTAGGTTACTTCCTGCTGAAACGGGACGAAGATGGTCATGTGGGGGCCCTGTGGAAAAAAAATGCCAGTACAGGGAAAGTCTCTAGTGAGTTATATCTAGTCCATGTTAGATGATTTGTTTGATTGAAGATCTACGTTGAAATCCTCAACTTGATTGAAGTCGTCACTCGAGGTTCTGGTTGGAGTGTCAGTCGAAACGGAGTGAGTTGAATCCAGTGTAGTCAGGAAGGTGTAGTCCAATTCCTTTTCCGGAGCATGTAGGGATTGCTGTCAGGATGGGTCTTGATGGCTGTATGGGACTCAAACATAAGTGTCATCAGAGAAATGTTCGCTTGTTTATGTATGTGTATTGGAAAAGGTACCTTGATGAACCTTGACTAACAACGATTCTGAGAGGGTGTAAAAGAAAAGCCAAGAAAAACAAAGATAGTCCTCTTATTCTTTATATATTCTGTATTATAGCAATTGGCTTCTTGATATAACACAGAAACTTTTAAATGTTGTTAAATAACATACTTGGATTTTAGAGTAGGAAAGCCAAACCCAACTCTAAATCCAGTCTCGATTTAGTTGAATAGGGACCAGGAAATAAATAGACATAGAGTTATTCGAGAGACAGCTGTAAATTTTTACCGTATATCACGTTCCTTTTGTTCGATGGTTATAGCTACGTTCTTTCCTTGAGTATCCATACATGTAATGTCCTTTGACTTATAGAGGGCAGTTCCTCAGAAAATACCTGTCAGTCATCCTTGTCGAGGGGGTTGTCTCCTTCAACTCGAATCTTGATCAATTTTGATGGTATCCAAAGATTTTCTTCTCCTGTGGAGACAAATGCAAAACCCCTACCCCAACGTAATACATGTCCAGGTTTCCATACCGAGGTCAGCACATCTTTGTAATACACTGGTTGGTTCAGTTCAGCTGTTTTTTCCGTAGTCCAGTGTCTTTCCGCAGCTGTCTGCCCATTGTCATTGGCATTAAGAAAGTTTAGCGTTAATAAGGCATTATGTAACCTATGTTTGGGGGGTTTTGACTTACCAGCTTGCCTATGGAGCATCTCCTTAAGTGTCCTGTTAGACCTTTCGACGACTGCTTGTCCTGTAGGGTTGTGTGGTATACCTGTGACATGCTTAATGTTATAATATTTGAAAAACTGTTCCATTTTTGTGGAGACATATGCTGGAGCATTGTCAGTTTTTATCTGCGCCGGTATGCCCATAACTGCCATCACCTCCAGTAGGTGTGTAATAACGGAATCAGCCTTTTCAGAGTTGAGAGCAGTAGCCCATTGGAAACCTGAGAATGTGTCAATGGTATGATGCACATATTTCAAATTTCCAAATTCTGTAAAGTGAAAAACATCCATTTGCCAGATCTCATTCCTCCGAAGGCCTTTAGGATTACATCCCGCTGGCAGTGGAGTTTGGTTATAAAAGGAACAAGTAGGACAGTTTCTCACTATCTCCTTGGCTTGTTGCCAAGTGATGGAGAAGTCCTTCTTTAAACCCCTGCTATTTACATGATGCTTTTTATGAAATTCCGAGGCTTCTAGCACAGTGCCAATCAATAAACGATCGATCTCATCATTGCCTTGTGCCAGTGGGCCTGGCAGACCTGTATGGGATCTGATATGCGTAATGTACAGTGGGTTACTTCTGTTTCTGATTGTTTCCTGTAACTGCAAGAACAACGAGGTTAGTTCAGTGTTATCAGGGACAAATTCTGCAGTCTCTATGTGCAAGACGACTCTTTCTGCATATTGGGAATCAGTAACTATATTAAGAGGTTCTGTAAAATCCATGAGCACCATAAGAATTGCATATAATTCTGCTTTCTGTACAGATGTATATGGACTTTGAACTACTTTACTTACCTCACCTGCTTTATAACCAGCCTTACCTGTTTTGTTAGCATCAGTGTAGAAGGTAAGAACTCCAGAAATGGGAGTTTGTCTTACAATGCGTGGAAGAATCCAAACCGTCTTTTTTATGAATTTAATTCTGTCGGTTTTGGGATAGTTGTTACTAATTGTTCCCAAAAAGTCAGTGAGAGCTATTTGCCAATATTCATTATCCTTCCATAGGGAGGAAATCTCATCATTAGTTAAGGGTACTATAATCTCTGCTGGGTCTTTCCCAGTCAACTGACGAAGTCTTAATTTGCCCTTTAAAATCAAATCAGAAATCTTTTCTATATACGTCTTTAACTTTTTGTTCTGCTTATGTGGCAAGAATATCCATTCCAATATAGTGTCTTCCCTCTGCATCAGAATCCCAGAAGGGTATTCTCTGGATGGCAAGATGACCAGAATGCAATCTAGATCAAGGTTTATCCGATCTACATGCGCATCCAATATTCTGTTTTCTACCCATTGTAGCTCTTTTTCTGCTTCAGCCGATAATATTCGTGGACTGTTTAAGTCCTTATCACCTTTTAGTGCCATTTTTAAATGCTTTAAGTCATGTCCCTCCACACCAATGATCGTCTGTAATTGAGATATTTCTCCTAGTAGCTTCTGAAGACTGTTAAGAGTTTGATAACGGTCCCTTCTAATTTGTACCTTTTGAGGTCTGATTCTTTGTAAGTCTATCTTATATCCTAAATAGTTAATAGAATCTCCTCTTTGTATCTTTTCTGGGGCAATTTGTAAACCCCATCTAGGCAGAACCTCCTTCACCATAGTAAACATACGTTCTAAAGTTTCCTCATTAGAATCTGCTAAAAGAATATCATCCATATAATGATAAACAAGAGATTGTGGAAATTGTTTACGAATTATTTCCAAAGGTTGTTGTACAAATTGTTGACACAAGGTAGGGCTGTTTAGCATCCCCTGAGGTAAAACTTTCCATTGGTATCTCCGAACTGGTTGTGAGTTATTAAGAGTTGGCACCGTAAATGCAAACTTTTCTCTATCACTTTCTTGTAATGGTATAGTGAAAAAGCAGTCTTTAAGGTCAATGATTGGCCATCCTTTAGGTATTAAGGAAGGCAATGGCATTCCAGGCTGTAGAGCGCCCATAGGCTGAATTACCTTATTTATGGCTCTCAGGTCTGTCAGCATTCTCCAGTTACCTGACTTCTTCTTGATGACAAATACAGGAGAATTCCAAGGGCTGGTAGATTGTTCTATGTGACCAGCCTCTAGCTGTTCCTGTACTAACTTTTCTAGAGCCTCTAGCTTTTCAGAGGTCAAAGGCCATTGCCCTATCCAGACCGGTTCGTCTGTAAGCCATTTTAATGGCAGGGCCTTTGGTTCCTCTAAAGGCCTGTCATTTGTATTTAATGTCTGTACAGCCCGGATAGTTGGTAACCATTTTCCATGGCATCTTACCCGATCTTTTCTACTATCCCGCGGTTGTCTAGAATTCGTACCCGACACTGGAGGGATGTTAATTTGAGTATTTCATTGTTGTAATAAATCACGACCCCATAAATTTATAGCAATATCTGCTACGTAAGGTTTCAATATTCCTTTTTGTCCTTCCGGTCCAATACAAACCATCGAGTTAACACTCCGCCGGACCCTAGATAGAGTTCCAATTCCTAAAAATTGTACATTGGCCTCTTTAAGTGGCCAATTCTTAGGCCAACATTTCTGAGTGATAATAGTCACATCAGCTCCAGTGTCCACCAGACCAGACATAACTTTATTTTGAATTTTAATTTGTAACTGAGGCCTTTTATCATTAATAGAAGCTTGCCAAAATACGCGTTTGTCATTTTCATTAGTCACATGTGATTCTTCATCACTATTTAAACTACCCTCTAGAGCAATATCATTTTCCACCATAGGCAAGGAATTATCTATTTGTCTTGTGACAGATTGTCTTCCACTGTTATTGGGAATGATCGAACTGTTCTCGGGGCCTGCTCGAGGCCCCTTTCCGAGTTTCCCGGCGCCAATAATTTTCCCTGAAAATCCCTAGTTGATCTGCATTCATTAGTCCAGTGTTTGCCCTTACCACATCTCCTACATAATCTAGAGGGCAACGACCTGTCGCGTGAATTTCTCTGTCTACAATTTTTCTTTGTATGTCCTATCTTACCACAGCTGAAACATCTATTCTCCTGACGCCTCCATGGACTTCCAGAGCGTGCTCTTCCTATGCGAGGCTCTGGGTCAAGGTGGCGATGAGCACTGGCCTCATGGTACTTGTGTGAGCCCCTGTAAGGTGCTCTTCCTTCCCAAGTCCTTCTGTTGCTATCTCTTCTAATCTCCTGTTGTTTATTGAAGCCTCTTGGGACAGCTTCTTCTGCCCAGATTCCAGTATCTTGTATGTTACAGTCAATATGGGCAGTATGCAAAACCCATTCTTCTAGTGGAGCTGATCTGATCTTTAGAGGCAAAAGTATTCTTTTGCACATTGGGTTTGCATTGTGATAAGCTAAACTATACACAATTGGATGTCTTATTGTTAGATCTGTTACCTGTTTGTCTACTGCTCTGGTCAATCTGTCTAAGAAGTCTTTAAATGGTTCTGTTTGTCCCTGTTCTATTTTTGTAAAAGCTTCTAGCTGTTCTCCTGATTCACGAACCTTGTCCCATGCATTTAATGCTGCTGTTCTGCATAGGGACAGTGTATGGTCGTCATATTCAGCCTGAATCTGTGGGTCAGAATAAATGCCTTCTCCTAGGATTTTTTGGAGAGGTGCATCAACTCCGTCCCTGGCGGCTTGTCGTTCTAAGATTCCAGCTTCTTCCCTGAATAATGCTCTCCATTCAATTAAGCAGGAATTATCGAGGACAGCCGATGCCAAGCCCACCCAATCTGCGGGCGTCACCCTGTTAAAAGTGGCCCAAGAATGCAACAGCTGTTTTACGTATGGGCTATGAAGACCATACGAGACAACCGATTCCTTAATATGCCTAAGATCCTTTAATTGGGTTGGTTGCCACGTATATGCTGTCTGCCCCTGGGAGTGTTTTTTAGATGATTGCTTGTCCACCACCATGGCCGGGTATACTAAAGGTGTGTGTGTAACCGCTTTAGGGTGATTGAAATACCTTCTCGAATTGTGCATCTCGGATCGAAGTGAGTCAGTGTCTTCTTGTTCAAGGTATGTCAGCCGGGTCAGAATTTCGTCACGCGAGGCTTTAATCTCATCCACCATTAAGGATTCAAGGCGTGATGCGGAATCCTCGATTTGCTTCGACAATTCTCCTGTAAGATTTTCTAGACGAGTAATACGTTCATCCCTAGCTAACATTTGGGTGGCCTGGAAATAGCCATCCAAAGATTGAAATTTAGAATCAAGATTGCGATTAATCTCTGCCATTAACTCGGTAGACATTTCCAGTTTGACCACCCTGGTTTGTAACTCCTCCTGTAATCTTTGAAGCTCAGTTCTAATTTCATTATAGTCCCTCTCACATTTCCCAGCTATTGACTTAGTGGCATTATCTGATTGTTGAAGCCTATTCTGGGTCTCTTGTACCTTAGTGACAAAGGAATAGGAGAGAGAGCCTAGCTGAGTTTCTAAGCGGCTGCATGCCATCTCTAGCGATTCACAGTCTGCTGCCTGCTTAGCCATTAAGGCATCATGGTCTGTAGTTTGTTTTGTTTGAATTATTCCCAAGCTAGATGTCAGTTCCTCATGATCTTTAGTCTGTTTAGCTTGCATTATTTCCAAACTAGATGTCAGTTCCTCATGGTCTTTAGTCTGTTTAGCGTGCAGCATTCCCAAACTAGATGTCAGTTCCTCATGGTCTTTAGTCTGTTTAGCCTGCAGCATTCCCAAACTAGATGTCAGTTCCTCATGGTCTTTAGTCTGTTTAGCCTGCAGCATTCCCAAACTAGATGTCAGTTCCTCATGGTCTTTAGTCTGTTTAGCCTGCAGCATTCCCAAACTAGATGTCAGTTCCTCATGGTCTTTAGTCTGTTTAGCTTGTAAGGTCTGAATAAGTTCCTGAGTCTCATCACGATCCTTTGCCCGATCGGCTTGTAAAGACTCTAAGATGGAGCATCTGTCTATTTTTATGTTGTTATAAATGTGCTGAATAACATCCTGAATCTCATCACGGTCCTTTGCCCGATCGGCCTTTAAAGACTCGAAGGAGCATCTGTCTATCTTTATGTTGTTATAAATGTGCTGAATAACATCCTGAATCTCATCACGGTCCTTTGCCCGATCGGCCTTTAAAGACTCGATGGAGCATCTGTCCATTTTTATGTTGTTATAAATATGCTGCATTTCAGCTTGAGTAGTAGATAGATCTGTCTGTATCTTATAGAACATTGAACGGAGCCCATCGTCCAGTTTTTGTTCTAACAGCTCAATAATCGATGAATAGGTAAGTTTTGATTCATTTAGAGCTTGGCTACGTAAGGCTTGTATGTCCTGCAAGTGGGTAGAGATATCAACCTTCCTTCTATTCTTGAGGAACAACGACACGTGAATCAAGAAAGTCACAGCTAACAAAACATGTAAGCCCATATTTTGTAAGTCAGCCTGCTCCTCCAGCAGTGAATGCATGTAAGCATAAGAGATATTATACTTATTTAGCTTTAGGGGAAATGTAACCATATCTATTGGTAAATTCATTTCCCGTTGTAGTAACCACGTGCCGGCCAGCAGGTGGCGCAGCGCGTCTATCTAGAGTAGGATCTGACTCACAGAATTCTGCTTTTGCCGCTAAGAAACTTTTTAGAACTTACCTGTGGGTATTTGCTTCAGGCGGGTGGCTGTGCCCACGGCTAGAGTTGAAAGACTTACCCTGCCAGGGTCTGGTCGCAGACGGAGGCAGCAGGTGTAGACAGGCAAGTGGGAACAGGGGTGCTTTCCCTGTAAATGAAAGTGGATTTTTGGGTGCTCGTTGGCTCTTTAGGTTCGTTTATCGTTGGGCGCCAGATATTGGATTAAAGTCTCTTTATTCCAAGCACAGCCGGGTGAAACACAGGCCAGAGCTAGGTTAAGAACCCAGCCAGCGCAGCCAAAACAAAGAGAGAGCGCGCGGTTCCCGTGCCGCTCTTAAGAAGTCCCCTTTACGTCATCCCGGCTTTCCTTCACCCCGCCCTTATGGGCGAGTCCCCAGGTCCACCTGGTACCTGCCTCAGGACTATTGGGCGGGGCTAGGGTTACTCCCTACAGGGGTCTCTTGAAATATCTACATTGGAACGCAGCAGGTATTTAGATAGGCACAAAATCATATTGTAAAATACACATATATGCTACATGAGTGACTCTAGCTCAAGTAGTAGAAGTATTAGCTGCTGAGAAGCTATTCCTTGAACTCAATGAGATTTGTTCATTTCAATGTGTGTGTGTGTGTGTGTGTGTGTGTGTGTGTGTGTGTGTACATATGTCAGTTATTTTCATTGTGGAGTTTTATATTTTATGACTATATATTACATCATTATTCTATAATGATAATTTGGTGTTTGGTAATGGTGCAGACTATAATATTGAACCCATTTTATGTGTCTTGCAACCTTTTATATGTATCTTTTATAGCACATATATGCATGTATGTTGGATATAAATTGTTGAGTGGAAATTTCAACATATAGAATGTGTATCTTAGTTACTCTTCTCTTGCTGTGAAGAGACACTATGACCAAGGCAACTCTTATAAAAGAAAGCTTTTAATTGGGGGCATGCTTATAGTTTCAGAGAGTTTAGTCTGTTACCATGGCATGAAGCAGACAGGGATGGCACTGTAGCAGTAGCTGAGAGCTTTACATCCTGAGCCACAGGCAGCAGGCAGAGAGAGAGACACTGGGCCTAATTTAGAGACCAAGATTTCAAACATGAGCCTATGGGGGCCATTCTCATTCAGATGACCACAACGTGTGTACACATTTTAAGTTTAAGAGATATGATATATGTCTACAAATGCACATCAGCTTTTTTTTAACCTGGGACTGTCTACAGCTTATAGTAGTTTGGTACAAAGAAGGCCTCAGGTTGGACTACAGCACTGCCAAAAGGAGCCTGTCATAGGAAAACACCTCTCTTGCTCCAGAGAAAATAAATGGTTTATTCTGAGTCAGATGTGACTTACCATGGCCCAGGAACACAGATTCAGGTTTCCCTGAATATCATCCACTGTGAAGTGAACATTTGTAGTCACAGAACAAAAGCAAGTCATAGGTTACCGTATTTACTAAATACATTGATGGGGCTGTAAGGTTACAGCCACGTAGGGAAATGCCTTTGTTTTTTGAGACAGGGTTTCTCTGTGTAGTCCTGGCTGTCCAGATACTCACTTTGTAGACCAGGCTGGCCTCGAACTCACTGAGATCCACCAACCTCTGCCTCCCTAGTGCTGGGATTAATGGCATGCGCCACAACCATCCCACTCAATGTCTTGCATTTTTAACTTTCTCCTTTCATAGTAGCCACTGGCTTAGCACTATAGGGAGCCACTTTTTTTTCTAAATATTTTTCACATTTTGCCCATTTTATTCATATATTAATGAGCACAAAGCTTATAATAAAACACAAGTTCTGTGTCATTGCTGAAGTCTATTCTGTCACTAATTAAGTGATTTAGTGGAACAGCCTCGTAGGGTACATGTTCTAAACCACTGGGGTCCCTTAAAGTACCTGAGTATTAAACTCTGGTTTACTGTGTGCCAGTTTGTCTTTTATATTCTAAGTTCTTACTTTGGGTAGGAAACGCAACTTTCCCCTTCTCTTCGGATAATTAGATGCACATGAGGAAGGGTGGTCTTGGTTTCCAGGGTTCCTGCTTGAAAAGGAAAATGGCAGTTTTGAGTATGTTTAATTTTAGATAAATGATACATCTGCCATCCAAGTAGTCATGCCCAGTCCAAAGGTAGAAATAAAGACTGAAAAAACCTTCCAAAACTACACTGGAGATCAGGTTAAGAACATGAGCATAGACATGAATAAAACTGTACCCAAAGGTACTGAGAACAAGTGAACTATTTAATATCTAAATGAACTTTGGTTTTGAACTTGGGTATTGATAATGTTGCCCAGACTGATGATGGTACTCTTGGACCAGCTCTCCACTGCTAACCAGTGAATTTTTTGTCTTTACATGGAAACTTCCATCTCTGTTTATTAAAATGTAGCTTAGGTTGGGTGTCAGAGTTTATTGCTATAATCCCGGCTGGGGATAGATAATAAGCCCCAGCACGCTTTGAGCTTCATGGTCATAGCTGGAACCATCTCAACCTCCTGTAGGGGATGCTGTAGCCACGCCTGCTTATGGGCTGGATACAGGTGTGCCTGACCACGCCTGCGAGGGTGTGGTCAGGGTGAGGTAGAGTGAGAGGTGTTCAGGTGGTGGGGTTCTGGTTTCGTTTTCACTTTCAGCTTGCTGTACAGAATGCTGCCTGCTGGCTGGCTAGATCACTCTGTAAGTAAGGCTTTTTCCCTGTTAAAATCCCTTGTATTTCTACCTGGCTCGGTATTGGTAATTTCCCACATTATCTGGTGGTAAGGAGTGGAATCTTGTAAACCTAGGCCCCATTTGGGACAGCCTGCGGGTCCCATCAGGACTGTGGCCTAGGCCAGGAAAGCGCCCTCTCTCCATAGGTGCTCCCGGCTCACAGCCGACCCACTGTGCCACAAAAGCGCGTTCCCGCTGCCTAAAAGCTTAGATAAGAACAGAACAGAACAGTTCCAGGACTTCTTACAAAGGTTAACTATAGAATTACAGGTAACAGATCCGGAAACAAGACAATCAATTATATATACAATAGCTTATGAGAATGCAAACCAAATATGCAAAAGAATACTTTTGCCTTTAAAGATCAAATCAGCTCCACTAGAAAAATGGGTTTTGTGTGCAGCCAACATTGACTATAATGCACAAGATACTGGAGCTTGGGAAGGAGAAGCCATCTTGAAAGGTTTAAAAAGGCAACAGGAGATTAAAAGTTCTAGAGGTGAGGACACAAGGGCTTGGGAAGGAGAAGCACCTTACAGAGGTCAACATAGGTACCAAGATGCTAGAGGTTATTACTACTATGAACCAGAACCTTGGGTAGGAAGAGCCTTCCCCAGGAGACCACAAAGGCGCCAGGAACCTAGATGTTTCAGCTGTGATAGAATGAGACATAGTAAGAGAAATTGTAGCCAAAGAATTCAAACAATGCCTCATACAGAAGGCCACTGCCTTCTGGATTGTGTAGAAGATGTGGTAAGGGCAGACACTGGACCAATGAATGTAGATTGACCAGGGACATGCAAGGAAATCCGTTAAGGTTGGAAAACCCCGAAGGGGGGGCCTCAAGAAGACCCCCACATTGAGAAAGGTGCAGTCGATCCCAGTAGCATTTGAAGACAATCTCTCACGGGAGGAATTAGATAGTTCTTTGCCTATTGTGAAAAATGATACCGCTCTAGATGGTAGTTTGAATAGTGATGAAGAATCAAATGTGACTAGACAAAATGAGAAACGCATATTTTGACAAACGTCTATTAATGATAAAAGGCCTCAGTTGAAAGTGAAAATTAGATCTGAAGCAAGCGACCTGTGTTCCGGACCCAGTTCGGCGGCGGTGGGTTCCCAACACCAAACACCCAGAGGCAGCCCGGCCTCCATCCGCCTGCCCAGGTAGGCCAGGGGCTGTTTCTGGCTCTTGCTCGTCATCACTGCTCAGAGTCATCTAAGCAAGCGACCTGTGTGCCATACAGAGTTCAGCAGCGGGATCTGACACCCCAAGGCCCGGTGACAGCTCTGCCTCCAACTGCCGTCCCAGCGGGACCCAGCAACCCGAACACCCGGGTAACAGTGACACCTCCATCCACGAGAAGAGGACCGACATCAGAGTATTGGATCTGTTTGCATCTACCAGAAGCAAAACGTGGTCCCACACCCACCAGGAGAACAAGAAACACTTGCTACATCCACCAGAAGAAAGGATGAGAAGAGGACAAGGTAAAAGCACATCCAACAACAGAAAACCCAATATGACACCACCAGAGACTAGGAACCATACACCAGTAAGACCTCAACATTATGATGCAGATGAACCAGAAGAGAATGACCTTAAAAACATCTTCAGGAAAATGATAGAGGACCTCAAAGAGGATATGAGAAAATCCCTTAAAGAAATTGAAGACAAAACAAACCAAAAAATACAAGAAATAGTTCAAGACATAAAAACTGAAACAGACACAGGAAGATTTGGTGGACTTTGCAGAGCCCCCATTGAGGGCCCTACCCTGCCTGGGGAGTGGTGGGTGGATGGGTTGGGGGGTAGGCTGGGGGTGGGGGAGGAAGGATGGGGGTAAGGGGAGGGAGAAGGAGAAGGGACTTACATGTGAAGCAAGCTTGTTCCCTAACTAGAACTAATAAATAAATTTAAGAAAAATTGAAATAGAGACAATAAAGAAAGGACAATCTGAGGGAATACTGGAAATAAAAAAGCTGGGTAAACGAATAGGAACTGCAGATGTAAGCATAACCAATAGAATACAAGAGATGGAAGAGAGAATCTCAGGAGTTGAAGACACACTAGCGGAAATAGATTTCATCAACCAAAGAAAATTTTAAGTCCAACAAATCCCTAACACAAAATATCCAGGAAATATGGGATACCGTGAAGAGACCAAACCTAAGAATAATAAGTATAGAAGAAGGTGAAGAAATCCAACTCAAAGGCACAGAAAACATATTCAACAAAATCATAGAAGAAAACTTTCCCAACCTAAAGAAAGGCATACCAATGAAAATACAAGAAGCCTACAGAACACCAAATAGACTGAACCAAAAAAAAAAAAAAGGTCACCTGCCACATAATAATCAAAACACCAAGCATATACAACAAAGAGAAAATATTAAGTGCAGCAAGGGAAAAAGGTCAAGTAACCTATAAGGGCAAACCTATCAGAATCACACCTGACTTTTCCTTGGAAACTCTGAAAGCCAGAAGGTCCTGGATCGATATTCTACCTACACTAAGAGACCATGGATGCCAGCCCAGACTACTATACCCAGCAAAGCTTTCAATCATTATAGATGGAGAAAACAAGATATTCCATGACAAAACCAGATTCAAATAATACATATCCACCAATCCAGCCCTACAGAAAGTACTGGAAGGTAAACTGCAACCCAGGGAAGTTAACTACAACCAGAAAAACATAGGCAATAGATAATCCCAACTTACCAACAGTCAAAAGAAAAAAGGGATAGAATTCCACACATGATCTTGCCACCGTCACCAAATCAAAAACAAACAAGAATGAACAATAATCAATGGTCATTAATATCCATCAACATTAATGGTCTTAACTCCCCTATAAAAAGACACAAATTAGCAGAAATAACCACTCTGAGGCTTAATATGTGTCACAATCATTTAGCCAGTGGCTTAGGCTTTTTGCTCTTTTTACTCTCTCTTAATTACTAACCTATTTCTATTCATCTTTGTATCACCACATGGCCTAGGCGTACCAGTGGTGATGCCCTGGCACTACAACAGCTTTATTCATCAACCAATAAGACAAACATATATTCACAGCATACGGAGAACATCTGACAACACTTTTGTGCTTACTATGAAGGGAAACAATAAAATGAATTAATGCATTTGGCAACCAGAAGATCTGAAGTTGGTTTTATTTGAGATGGGGCCATATGTAGCCTGGACTGGCTTCAGGGTCTCAGGTCCGCCTCAGTTGCCCAGGCGCTAGGAAAGCAGGTGTGAGCCACCACACCATAACAACCCACGTGGTTGAGAGGAATTTCACTGTAGAATATAATACCTAAATTATATTTGACAAAATATTATCAAATTACAATATTTTGTTGAATACATATTTGGTATTTGACCCCTGAAATAATTTTGGTTTAAAAGATTTGTTTATTGGTCTGGAGAGATGGCTCAGAGGTTAAGAGCACTAGCTGCTCTTCCAGAGGTCCTGAGTTCAATTCCCAGCAACCACATGGTGGCTCACCACCATCTGCAATGAGATCTGGTGCCCTCTTCTGGTATGCAGACATACATGCAGGCAGAACACTGCATAGATAATGACTAAATAAATAAATCTTCAAAATAAAGGTTAAAATTCTGTTTTTTTAAAAAGACTTGTTTATCTTACTTTATGTGTAAGTAAGATATGTGTAAGTACTTACACATAAAGTAAGATACACTTGTTTTGCCTGCACTGTGTGAGCTCATGCCTGCTGCCCCAGGCATTGGGTCTGGAATTGGGGTTATGGATGGTTGTGAGTCACAATATGGGTCCTGGGAACCTAACCTAGGTTCCCTACAAGAACAGCAAGTGTTCTTAGACACTGAGACATCTCTCCAGTCCCTACATACTGCTTTAAAAAAATGATTATGCATTTTTCCAATAAAGGGTTTCATTATGACATCTTTGTCACGTACACAAGCTACTTCTGTCATCCATATCCATCACCTCCTGTCCTTTTTCTCACTGGTCCCTTCACAAATCACTGCCTTCTACTTTCAGGCTTTTTTTAGTCTAGATGCCACATGTAGAGAAAAGGTGATCATTTTGCCAATTATCTCTAGTTCCAGCCATTTTGTCGAACATGGCGTAGTTTCATGTTTTATCTGCATTTGTGTGTTTGTTGTTTGAGGATCTAGGCTGATTCCACAGTTGGTTCTTTTTTATTCTTTGGTTGTTTAAGTTTTTAAGTTCTTTATTTTCCATAGAGTTTCAGAGCTTACACTGAAGGTCTTTGACACTTTATATGTTTTTGTTTTTGTTTTTTTTAAGACAGAGTTTCTCTGTGTAGCCCTGGCTCACTCTACAGACCAGGCTGGCCTCAAACTCAGAGATCCACCTGTCCCTGCCCCTTGAGAGCTTGGATTAAAGGCATGTGCCGCCACCACCTGGCCATCATTGACACATTTTGAGATGAGTTTTTATAGGATGAGAGACGGGGATCTCATCTTTCTTCTGCATGTGAATATGTGGTTTTCTCGGTGTTTTAACAGACTGCCTTGTTCTCCAGTGCAAGTTTGGCACTACTCCAGTTGGTTTCTGTCAACTTGACACAAGCTGTAGTCATCTGAGAGAGAACTTCCTTTGAGAAAAGGCAAGTCTTTATTGGTGGTTGGTGTGAAGGGCCCAGATTGCTGGGCGTGGTGCCACCCCTAGACAGGTGGTCCCGGGTTAGAGAAGAAGGCTTTTAATATTCACCGTATTAATTCTGCTACTCCATGAGCATGAGATGTTTTAGATTTCTTGCTTCCATGTTTTCAGGCTTTTATGGTAAAGCTTTTTCACCTCCTTGATAAGTTTATTTCCAGGGTTTTTGTTTTGTTGGTTGGTTGATTAGTTGTTTGCTTGCTTTTTATGAGGGGGTGTTTTTGTTTTGTGGTGTGTGTGTGTGTGTGTGTGTGTGTGTGTGTGTGTGTGTGTGTGTGTGTTTGGGGGCTATTTTGAGTGGGAATTCTTGTCATTTCTATCTCAGCATGTTAATTTTTGTGTATAGAAAAGTAATGATTTTTGTATATTGATTTGTATCTTGTTTTGGGTTTTGTTTTTCATTACTGCTCTTGTTCAGTTGGTTGGTTGTTTGAACCCAGGGCGTTACACCTGCTAGGCAAACACTCTCCCGCTAAACTCTTCCCATTAGAACCCCAAGGATCTTGACTGACAGGAACACATTGTCCACAAATGCAGGTGCCTGGGCTTCTGCTCTTCCGGTCTGAGACACTGTCTTTCTTTCTCTTACCTGATGAACTTTTTTTTTGTTTGTATTTTAAATTATTAAAAGATCAGATTCTACCAGTGCTTCGGAGGCAGAGGCAGGAGGATCTCTGTGAGTTCGAGGTCAGCCTGTCCTATGTAATGAATTCCAGAACAGCAAGGACTGTCATGTAGAGAGACCTTGTTTCAAAAAAAAGAAAAGAAAAGAAAAAAAGGAAGAAAGATCAGACTCTGCAAAGTTTTTTAAATAATGAGGTATAATTTAAATTCAATTTTGTACCCTTTATTCTCCAATTTTAGAGCAAACAGCTCATAAATTGCTCACACTTTCATTCTCACAGACGGAGAGATACAGAGGCTTTATCAGGCATGCCAGCACGAATCCACCCCATAGGCACCCTTGCCTTTTATGCTACTTACATAGGATAGATGTGTTTTGAATATGAACGCCATTTCTTAAGTTATGCTCTAACCTGCTTGCCATGTACTTACATTTGCAAGTATGCAAATGACCAATAGCTGTTGCTAATATCCCCTGAAAGTGGCAATGCTGGGCACCCAGAGGATGGATCCCCTAGGACTGGGATCACAGACAGGTGTGAGCTGCCTGCCATGTGGGTTCTGGGAATTAAACCCAGGTCCTCTGGAAGAGCAGCCAGTGCTTTTAACCACTTAGCTATCTATTCAACCCCTATTTTGTTTCTTTGAGACAGGGTCTCACTCAGTAGCCCAGGCTGACCCTGGCTCACATGGTGACTCTGTACTTTCTCCTACCTTTCCCAGAATCCTCCTTGACTCCTAGTCCCACCTATCTTGTTTTCCTATTGGCCAACAGTACTTTATTTATCAACCAATAAGACAATCATATACACAGAAGGACTTCCCCCATCAAGCCATCTCACCAGCCCACTGGGTATCTGTCCTCTTTATGGGACTCAGGTCTACTGTGCCTGGTAAATTCTTGGGTGTGCTTTATCTGAAAAACTTAATGCCCCGGTGTCCCTACAGTCTGAATTCCCTGATAATGTATATGGAGACCCTTTTTACCCCCAGGAACTAATGTGCCTGTTCCACCTGGGTGTGCCAGATGGATGGCTCCTGTTCACTCCTGCATCCAGGTGCAGGGTTGCACCCTATCCCTGCCATGCAGTTTAAAGGCTTCGTAGAAATCTCAGGGCACTTTTCCAGTAGTAGTACATAGACCTCTCCTGAGATATCCAGGAACTGAGGAACTTATTTAGAGACATCCAACTCTGTAATTTTACCATGAAGGATAAGATAGTAATGGGTTTGATATGAAGATAAATGTCATTTTTTCTTCATGTATAGATCTTTACTGAGTAGGAACATATGGAATATTATTTTGAAGCTTAATTTCTATATATGTGTCTACATAGAAGAAAAAACAATACTTTTGCCAATTCTTGGGAAATGGATTTACATTATTTTGTTTTTTGTGTGCTAAAAATTAGGACAGTAAAACATAAACGATATTTAAATTTTGTGAACTTTCCCAAACACTTGATTCTTTAAAAGTCTATTGACACTTTTCCAAAAATAAACTTTTAACTCAAAAAAAAAAAAAATCTCAGGGCACATTCGGAAATAACCAATGTTACACGAGATGGCAGGGCAGAGCCTGACTCCAGCTCTTCACATAGGAGTGTTTTTCTTTTCAAACACTTAAAAAGGATTCCATTTTCTTGTGGCTATTGCTTTTTGGTTTTCCAAGACAAATTTTCTCTTTATAACAGTCCTGGAAGTCCTGAAACTCACCTGTAGACCAGGCTGGCCTCACAGAAATCCACCTACCTCTGCCTCCTGAGTTCTGGGATTAAAGGCATGCATCGCCACAGTCTGGCTAATTCCATGTTTATTAAGATAATTTCATCATGTGATATTTTAAATATTATCTTTTTTTCCCCCTTTTTGGTTTCATGAGACAGGGCTTTTCTGTGCAGCCCTGGCTGTCCTGGAACTCACTCTGTAGACCAGGCTGGCCTCAAACTCACTGAGATCTGCCTGCCTCTGCCACCCAAGTACAGGTGTGCCACCATTCTCAAGCCAGCAGGTCTTTGTGTTCAGCATTTAATATATAGATGTTCAAAAATACAAACGCTGAGTCATACAGCAACCCGTATATCAGTCCCCGAATTCTACAATTGGCAACGGTTGCATTTGCCTTGTCACGTCTAAACACTTAGGCATTCCTCTCTTTATCCTTTAATCCAGGTGTTGGCAGGAGGAGGTGGTTGGTTCAAAAGAAGTTGCAAACAGCATCACGAGACTGTTTTCAGGGAGTGTTTGGCCACTGGGGGGCGTCCAAAGGCCATAAAATGTGTTAGGAAGTCCCTGGTGGTGTGGACACTCTGAAAAAGGAGCTGTCTGTAGTTCATGAGTCATTAGTGAGAGTGATGGTGTGTCAGGACCATGACAGCAGCTCTTGATCTCCACACACACACACACACACACACATAAACACACACACATACACACACACATACATACAAACACACTCATAAACACACACACACATACACACACACACACACATACATACATACACATACACACAAACTCATAAACACACACACATACACACACATACATACACATACACACACACTCATAAACACACACACACACACACACACACATACACAAACACACACACTCATAAACACACACACATACACACACACACACACACACACACACACCGGTGCTGAGGTCCCCAAGAAGAGGTGCATCAGCACTGAACATTCTACAAGGCCCACAAGCTGACTGACTAGAATGTCTGTGGAGAGGTTGGAGTGTTCCAAACTCAGAGTCAGTTCTCTGAGGCCATCTTCAGCCTCTGAACAGCCTCTTACTGCCCACCTGTGTATGACCTCACTTCCTGTTAACTCCCCCAAGCCAGAAGCTAGAGTGTCATCTGCCAGTGTCTCCTGGCAACAGCAGAGGTGGCTTGGCTGATTTGACCCACCTCCTAATTTCCCCATCAATGTTCTTGAAAACATTTCATATATGACCTCTTTTGCTGCTACTATAAAATTGTTACTGCATCAAAACATAGGATTTTGGGGGGCTGGAGAGAAGACCGTGGGTAGGAATGGTCTGCTCTTGCAGAGGACCCCAGTTCAGTTCCCAGCACCCACATGGTAACTCACAGACATTCCTATTTTTTCTTTTTTAAATTTAAATTAGAAACAAGCTTCTTTTACATGTCAATCCCCAGTTCCCTCTCCTGCCCCTCCTCCCCTGCCCCCCACGAACCCCCATCCCATCCCCTTTTTACTCCCCATGGAGGGTGAGGCCTTCCATGGGAGATTTCAAAGTCTGTCAAGTCATTTGGAGCAGGGCCTAGACCCTCCCCTGTGTGTCTAGGCTGAGAGAGGATCATTCTATGTTGAGTGGGCTCCCAAAGTCCATTTGTGTACTAGGGATAAATACTGATCCACTACAGAAACCCCATAGATTAACCAGACCTCCAAACTGACATCCTCATTCAGGGGGTCTGCAACAGTCTTATGCTGGTTTCTCAGCTATCAGTCTGGGGTCCATGAGCTCCCCCTTGTTCAGGTTAGCTGTTTCTGTAGGTTTCTCCAGCCTGGTTTTGACCTGTTTGCTCATCACTCCTCCGTCTTTGTAACTGTATTCCAGGAGTTCAGTTCAGTGTTTAGCTGTGGGTGTTTGCTTCTGCTTCCATCAGCTACTGGATGAAGGCTCTAGGATGGCATATAAGGTAGTCATCAATTTCATTATTGGGGAAGGGCATTTAAGGTAGCCTCTCCACTATTGCTTAGATTGTTAGTTGGTGCCAACCTTGTAGATCTCTGGACATTTCCCTAGTGCCAGATTTCTCTTTAAACCTATAATGGCTCCCTCCATTATGGTATCTCTTACCTTGCTCTCCTCTATTCTCCTGACTCGATCTCCCTGCTCTCTCATGTCCTCCTCTCCCCTCCTCTTCTCCCCTTCTTTTTCTCCTAACTCCCTCTCCTCTCCCCATGCTCCTAATTAGCTAAGGAGATCTTGTCCCTTTCCTCTTCTCTGGGGACCATGTATGTCTTTCTTGGGGTCCTCCTTGTTTCTTAGCTTCTCTGGCAGTGTGGATTGTAGGCTGGTAATCCTTTGCTCTATGTCTAAAATCCATATATGAGTGAGTACATAACATGTTTGTCTTTTTGTGACTGGGTTACCTCACTCAGGATGGTGTCTTCTAGTTCTGTCCATTTGTCTTCGAATTTTAAGATTCCATTGCTTTTTTCTGCTGAGTAGTACTCCATTGTGTAAATCTACCACATTTTCTCGATCCATTCTTCAGCTGAGGGGCATCTAGGTTGCTTCCATGTTCTGGATATTACAAATAATGCTGCTATGAACATGGTTGAACAGATATCCTTGTTGTATGAATGTGCATCTTTTGGGTATATGCCTAAGAGTGGAATTGCTGGATCTTGTGGTAGACTGATTCCCATTTTCCTGAGGAATCTCCATACTGATTTCCAAAGGGCTGTACAAGTTTGGACTCCCATCAGCAGTGGAAGAGTTCTCCACATCCTCTCCAGCATAAACTGTCATTGGTGTTTTTGATTTTAGCCATTCTTGCTGGTGTAAGATGGTATCTCAGAGTTGTTTTGATTTTCATTCCCCTCATGGCGAAGGATGTTGAGCACTTTCTCAAGTGTCTTTCAGCCATTATAGATTACTGTATTGAGAATTCTCTATTTAGTTCTGTACCCCACTTTTTGATTGGATTATTTGTTTTGGTGACTAGCTTCTTGAGATCTTTGTATATTTGGAAATCAGCCATCTGTCAGATGTGGGTTTGGTGAATATCTTTTCCCAGTCTGTGGGCTGCTGTTTTGTCTTGTTGACAGTGTTCTTTGCCTTACAGAAGCTTCTCAGTTTCAGGAGGTCCCATTTATTAATTGTCAATCTCAGTGTCTGTGCTACTAGTGTCATGTTCAGGAAGCAGTGTCCTGTACCAATTCATTCAAGGGTACCACCTACTTTCTCTTCTAAGAGGTTCAGTGGCTGGATTTATGTTGAGGTCTTTGATCCATTTGGAATTAAGTTTTGTACATTGGTGATAGATATGGATCTATCTGCAGGCTTCTACATGCCAGCATCCAGTTATGACAGCACCATTTGTTGAAGATGCTTTCTTTTTTCCATTGTATAATTTTAGCTTCTTTGTAAAAAATCGGGTGTTCGTAGGTATGTGGGTTGATATCAGGGTCTTCAATTCGATTCTATTGGTCCACCTGTCTGTTTTTGTGTCATTACCAAGCTGTTTTCAGGACTATAGCTCTATAGTATAGCTTCAAGTCAGCGATGGTGATGCCTCCAGAAGTTCCTCTATTGTACAGGGTTGTTTTGGCTATCCTGGGTCTTTTGTTTTTTCCATATAAAGTTGAGAATTGTTCTTTCAAGGTCAGTGAAGAATTGTATTTGGATTTTGATGGGGATTGCATTGACTCTGTAGACTGCTTTTGGCAAGATTGCTATTTTTACTACATTGATCCTACCTATCCAAGAGCATGGGAGATCTTTCCATTTTCTGGTATCTTCTTTCATTTCTTTCCTTAAAGACTCAAAGTTCTTGCTATGCAGGTCTTTCACTTGTTTGGTTAGTGTTACCCCAAGATATTTTATGTTGTTTGTGGCTATTGTAAAGGGTGATATTTCTCTGATGTCTTTCTCAGCCCATTTATCTTCTGTGTATAGTAGGGGTACTGATTTTTTCTTTTTTCTTTTTAGTTAATCTTGTATCCTGCCACTTTACTGAAGGTGTTTATCAGCTGTAGGAGTTCCCTGTAGAGTTTTTCCGGGTCACTTATGTAAACTATCATATCATCTATCTGCAAATAGTGAAAGTTTGACTTCTTCCTTCCCAATTTATAGCTCCTTGATCTCCTTTTGTTGTCTTATTGCTCTAGCTATAACTTCAAGGACAATACTGAAGAGATAGGAAGAGAGAGTGGACAGCCTTGTCTTGTTCCTGATTTTAGAGGAATCGCTTTGAGTTTCTCTATTTAATTTGATGTTGGCTGTTGGCTTGCTGTATATTGCTTTTATCATGTTTAGGTAAGTTCCTGTTATCCCTGATCTCTCCAAGACCTTTATCATGAAGGGGTGGTGGATTTTGTCAAAGGCTTTTTCAGCATCTAGTGAGATGATCATGTGGTTTTCTTTCTCAGTCTGTTTATAGACTCACAGACATTCCTAACTCCGGTTCCAGTGCCCTGATGCCTCTTCATCTGCAAGTATTGTGCACATGTGGTGCACCTATGTACACTCAGGCACACTGACACAGACACAAAACATAACTTCAGTTTGTCTTCCTGGGCCATGGTCATTTGTATCTGGTTTCAGAGTAAACCCTTTCCTTCTCTTGGGAGTGGGAACTGCTCTTCACAGATGCCCTCGCCTCCTCTCCATCTTCTCAGTTAATTATAGAACCCACAACACTGGCATCAAACGATTCTCGCCGTCACAAATTCTAATTATTTGGATCAGAAATCTCAATTAACTCAGGGGATTATATTTATGGAAATTAGCTCTTAACATACATTAAATGTTTCATGTTTTATGAGACCGGGTTCGGGGGTTGTTTGCTTTGCCAGAAATGGGACTAGCACCCCCATATACAAATGTTCCATTCTGGGCAGTGTGTACAGCACCCGTGTTTGTTAACTTGCCTGCTGCTTTCTGTGAACATGGGGACCAGTTTACCACTGACTGTCCCCAGCGCTTACCCAGAGCCCCGTCCAGCTCAGGACATCATTAGCAAACTAGTGAGCGGATTAAAATAGAGCCACCACGCATGTAATGTCGCTGCCAATCAAAGTTAAGCAAATAAACAGCTTTGAAAATCTGAAAATTTTCAAAGGTAGGGCTGAAAATAGCTACATAATATGATAGCATTAAATTTAAAAAATGGTACTGTAATATAAGTCGTTAACTCTCTTTTCCATGTGCAAGAAGAAACCTTCAGGATTCTAGTAGGAAGTTCTCCTTTCTGTTTTTGTCCTAGTCTCCCGCCCTCTCTTTTTAGTAAAATAACTTGGCTGGGGCTGGGGCTGGGGCTGGGGCTTGGCGGTAGAGTCTGCTTTTTACATGCTCGATGCTCTGGGTTCAGACCCAGTAGTATTAAAGGAGTAGGGGGAGCCTTAACTGTGTAGTGAGAGCAAGAGCAAAGCGGTCGTGCTGGACCTGGGGCTCCATGAAAGCACCATCCACCTCCAACAAGCGTAGCAGGAAAGCCTGCCAGTTCGGGTCTCTTGAGTCAGCCAGGGGTGCTTTTCAGTTCTTTGCAGGCAATGTCCAAGTGCTTCCCAGGGAGAGTCTGCCTTTCTAGATGGGCGGGACATCCGAATGAATGGGAGCAAGAGCCTCCGGAGCACGCCCTTTCTGCTGCCCCTTTCCAGACTCCAAGGACTGCGAACACTTGAGGACTTTGAGTGGGCTGCGGTCTTCAGTCACTTTTGGCTTGGTCATTTCCACACTCAGCTGATGTCCCCAAGCTGAACACGCTGCGAATGGCTACGAGGAAAGGTTTCCATTTTTTTTTTTTTTTTTTTTAAGACTGGCGTATTTCTGGGCTGGAGAGGTGGCTCAGAGGTTAAGAGCACCGACTGCTCTTCCAGTGGTTCTGAGTTCAATTCCCAGCAACCACATGGTGGCTCACAACCATCTGTCATGAGATCTGGTGCCCTCTTCTAATGTGCATGAAGACAGAATGCTCATGTACATAAAATACATTAGTAAATAAATCTTTGGAGGAGAAAAGGGAACTGTATTTGTGTCTAGCTTTAAAAGAAAAAAAAAAGACTTGTTATTCTTATTTTATGTTTTAGTGTTTTAGCCTACATATATGCATGTATGCTACATGTGTGCCTGGTACCTAGGAGGCCATTAGGGGGCGTCAGGTCTCCTGGGACTGGAGTTACAGACATTTCTGAGCTGCATATGGGTGCTGAGAACCAAAAGTGAGTCCTCTGAAAGGTCAGCCATCCCTCATTAGGACAGGTTTTTATGTAATTTTTTTAATTTCCAAAAAAGAATGAAATCATTTTTCATATTATAATTTCAGATTTATATGTTCACCTATTATATGTTATCATGGCAGCCTGTCCATGTGGAGATCCAGAGACAGAGTAGAGAAAGTCTTTGTTGTTTTTGAGACAGGATCTCACTATGCAGCCCTGGCTGGCTTGGAACTTTGTGTAGACCGGGCTGCCCTCAAACTCAAGGACATCCGCCTGCCTCTGCCCTATCCTTACCCCTGAGCACTGATGCTAAACACTTCTGCCATGTCTCAGGCTTTCTTGCTTCCTCCTTTTTTTTGGGGGGGGGTTTCGAGACAGGGTTTCTATGTGTCGCTTTGTAAATCAGGCTGGCCTCAAACTCGAAGAGATCCGCTTCTGCCTCCCGAGTGCTGGAATAAAAGGCCTGCACCACCACCACCTGTCTTAGTTGTTTTTTATTGCTATGATAAACACCATGATCATAAACAATGTAGGGAAAAAGGTGTTTCATTCAGCTTATACAACACAGTTCATCACTGAGGGGAGGCAGGGCAGACATAAGGCAGGACCTGATGCAGAGACCATGGAAGGGCTATGAACTGGCTTGCATCCTTCTGGTTTGTTCAGTTCCCTTTTTACACCACACAGGACTACATGCTCAGGCAGGGGTGGTACCACTCATCATGGACTGGCCCAACCTGCCTCAGTCAATAAACAAGATAATACCCCACAGACTTGACCACGGGCCAACCTTATGAAGACATTTTCTCAATTAAGATTCCCTCTTCATCAGGGAAATGCAACTCAAAACAATTCTGAGATACCATCTCACACTGGTCAGAATGGCTAAAATCAAAAACACCAATGACAGTCTATGCTGGAGAGGATGTGGAGAAAGAGGAACACTCCTCCATTGCTGGTGAGAGTGCCAATTTGTACAGCCACTTTGGAAATCAGTATGGCGGTTTCTCAGGAAAATGGTAATCAGTCTACCACAAGATCCAGCCATTCCTCTCTTGGGCATATACCCAAAAGAAGCACATTCATACAACAAGGATATCTGTTCAACTATTTTCATAGCAGCGTTGTTTGTTATAGCCAGAACCTGGAAGTAACCTAGAGGCCCCTCAACCGAAGAATGGATGGAGAAAAATGTGGTACGTTTACACAATGGAGTATTACTCAGTGAAAGAAAAACAAAACAAACAAAAAAAAACAACAGATTCTTGAAATTTGAAGGCAAATGGATGGAACTGGAAGAAACTATCCTGAGTGAGGTAACCCAATCACAGAAAGACAAGCATGGTATGCACTCACTCATATATGGATATTAGGCATTGTAGTTGTCCTGACCTGCAGGACAGCAACCTAGAGCAAGAAGTCCAAGGAGGGGAATGGGTACAAGAGACTCGAGAGAATCTCAAGAACCACAAGACAGGATTCTGATCAAGTGGCAAATTTTATTTTTTCCAGTCTAGTTTATATTGTCAGTAGTATGGGGTAAAGGGGAGGGGGAGAAGAGGCCAAGAGCCAGGTGTTAGTTCATGCAGGATGTTAGAAAACTATAGAAAGAGGATGTTGGCAGGGTAAAAAGTCATGGGTGGTGGGGAGAGGGAGGGTTACCTAGGTGAATGGTGGGACACAGGAGGGTTGCTTAGGTAAGTGGGCTTGTGGTTGGAACAAAGGATTGATGTCTGGGTCATGTTGTTCCTTCTGGGTGCTCATGCTTCTAGAAGCCATTTATAATCAAAAGACAGTTCAATAATTGTGTGGCTTGCCAAGTTTGGCCTAAAGGTTCATGCCAAGCTGTATGGCTCCCAACAAGACATAGATTGTAGGATATCAGCCTACAATCCACACCACCAGAGAAACTAGGAAACAATGAGCCCAAGAAGGGGAAAGGGATAAGCAAACTGGCAGCATGGGGGGAGAGAGGAGAGAGGTAGGAAAAAGAGAAGGGGAGAAGAGGAGGGGAGAGGAGAACAAGAGGGATCAGGAAGACTGAGACAGGGGAGGAATAGAGGAGAGCAAGAAAGGAGATACCTTGATAGAGGGAGCCAGTATAGGTTTAGAGTGAGGTCTGGCACTAGGGAAATGAGCAGTGATCCACAGGGATGACCCCAACTAAGAATTTAGGCAGTAGTTGAGAGGCTGTCTTTGATGCCCTTCCCCTATAATGAGATTGATGACTACCTTGGTTGCCATCCTAGAGCTGTCATTCAGTAGCTGATGGAAGAAGAAGCAGCCACCCACAACTAAACACTGAGCCATACTCCTGGAATCCAGTTGTAAAGAGGGAGGAGGGATGAACAAAGGAGCCAAGACCATGCTGGAGAAACCCATAGAAACAGTTGACCTGACCTAATGAGGGCACAGAGACCCTACTCAAAAAGCTGGGGAACCAGCATTGAACTGAACCAAGTCCTCTGAATGTGGGTGCCTGCTGGGAGGCCAAGACAGTCTATGGGACCTCTAACAGTGGAGCCAGTCTTTATTCCTAGAGGACAAATGGACTTTGGGAGCCCATTCCCTATGGAGGGTTACCATTGCAGCCCAGGTACACGAAAGAGGGCCTAGGCCCTTCCCCAAATGAGGTGATAGACTTTGATGATCCCCATGGAAGGCCTCACTATCCTTGGGGACTGGGTAGAGGGTGGGTTGGGGGGAGTCGGTGCAGGTATGGGAGGATGGAAGGGAGAGGGAACTGAGATTGATATGTAAAATAATTTCTGAGTACCAAAGAAATTATATGTGACCAGTGTAAGGGTAATGGACCAAGTAATGACTATTACAATAGCTTTTGGTCATTTGCCAGTGTTTGACTTCTGCTTCTGAGTTGAGCTTCTGTTGTATGCCACTGAAGAAAGGTTAACAAGCCAGAGGACTCTGGGGAGGCTGGGAGAGCCAGAAGCCTTTGCTTTCCTCTGCTACAGTTCTTGGTTCTAAGTGATGGAGAAGTTTCTGAAAAACTATCAGTGGATAGATTTCCAGTAGGCTGAAGAATGAAGCCAATGCCTAGACACTGGCCAATACCAGAACTCTCTAAAGAGCAGGAGTCGGAGCCATGGCCTGACAAAGACAACTGTTGGGGCCGTTCTCAGCTTCTCTCTCAATCCTTCTAGAATGATACTTTTCAACTAATTCTTCAAAGACAGCCTGGCTGTCTGCAGCCTTTGACAATCTTTGCATCTGAATGAATGCATTCTTAGTCTCCCTAGCACTGCAGGGCATTAAAGCCTGTTTTCAAGACCCCAGCATGAAATTTATATTTAATGTCGTTCAATATGTTGTTCATGGTGTTCATGATTGAAAAGGTGTGATGAGCTGGGCAGTGGTGGTGCATGCCTTTAATCCCAGCATTCATGAGGCAGAGGCAGTGGGATCTCTGTGAGTTTCAAGCCAGTCTGGTCAAAGAGTTCCAGAACAGCCAGGAATATACAGAGAAACTCTGTCTTGAAAACGGAACAAAACAAAAAGAAAAACCCACAAATAAATAAATAAATAAATAAAGGGTGTACACATGAAATTCTTTCTAGTATCTTAACATTTAATGGATAAGAAGCTACTGGGTTGCCTGAACGAGTACATAAAACTACAAAGCCAAGTGAGATCCAGTGTTTCTGCTTGGTGTTAGCTGGACGTAACTTCCCTGCATTGACAGAAGGGAAAGACTTCACAGGGTTTTACTGAGTGCATGTGTGAAAGGGAGCAGAGTAATTATTTTTGCTTTGTTTGGCATTGGACAGGCATCAGTTGGAACAAACTGCATTTTTCAATTTATATGCCACACTGTATAAAGAGAAAAAGAGGCTTGGAAAGTGTTCAGAGGAGAGCAGCAACTGACTGAAAGCTTACAAAACTAGAGCGCTGAGGAGCTAACAGAACTGGGCATGCACCAGGCATGCACGGTCAAACACAAGAGGCTCAAGCAAAATAGATGATTAACTGTATTCGAAAAAATTCCCTCCAACTCCAGGACTTAAGGTAAATACAAAGTTAAATTATGGGATTAAGGAGTAAAATAAAACCCATAAAATTTAGCAATGGGAAGTACAGACTAAGGATGGGAACCTTAAACTAAAAGGCACTTTGGAAATCTGCAGATTGAAATTCTTCCTAGGGTATTATTGAAACGTTAGCATGAACTTTTATATTTAAGCACAAAGAAATCATTTAGAAAATAAGGGTGCTTCTGATAAATTCTCAGACCAATGTGAATTTAAAACAAGTTACAGATGAACTTTTGTGGAAGCCTCCAGTCATGCTTGTCCCCTCCTGGTGCCATGCTTCCTGCTGTGCTAGGTTTGGGTTTGACTTTTTTTTTTTTTTTAACAATACATGTTATTTATGACAAGGCCCATAGAGGAAGGAGCCAATGAAACCTTCAGTTTCCTATTTAAAAAATATTGTTTATTAGTTGGTTGAGAATTTCATATAATGTGTTTAAGTCATATTCATCCCCTCCCCAGTTCCCACTGGACACTGGCTTTCAAGGTCATTGCAAGTGTGGCTGTGATGAAAAAAAAAAAAAAAAAGGTCAAAACAAACAAAGACTAGTAATACCAAGACAAACACAATGCACATAGAAGAAAACACGGAGATTGTTTCATGTTGGCCTGGGCATGGGTCCTGCCCTGGAGTATATCAACCTGTCATCAAAATGACTCCCAAGTGACTGGAGCACTTCCTCTGCTTTATGCTGTCATGGCATGGGGGTGGGAGGGGGTGTGATGGGGGAAGTGCTTCTGTGTATGTGTTTATCTTACTGGATGATAAATAAAGTACTATTTGGCCAATGAGGCAGCAAGTTAGACGGGACTAAGAGTCAAAGAGGATTCTGGGAAATGTAGTAGAGAAGTGGTGATCCAGGCAGGAAGTGACATAGCAAAGAGACTCATATTTAAGCAAGGACAAACAGGAAGTGTGCCCCCTTTCCCCTTCGTCTCCTCCAGTAGTGCCATGTGATCCACCGGCAAGGGAGGACACCAATGGAATGTGTCCGATAAGATAAGTCTTATAAAATATATAGATTTATTATAATTAAGACTGAGCTTGCAGATGAGAAATCCTAGTCATTGGCCAAGCAGCATTTGTACCTAATACAAGTTTCTGTGTATTAATTTGGGCCCTAACTTGGGCGGGCTGCTGGCGTAAAGCACACATACGTGGCAGTAGGGCTTGGTGGCTTTTGGAGGAAAGATTTATCGTAACGGGGGGGGGGGGGCAGCAGCTGTGCTCACTCCCTCCTCCTCCTCAAGGCTCCTGAGTCCACATCTGCATCTGTCTCCCATTGACTCCACTCATATGCAGACTGGGGCCTCAGGTAGAATTCTACACCTAGCCTGTGCAAAACTCTGGTTTGCTTCTTGGCAGCACAAAAATAAATACAGTAGCTCCATATTAGTCTTTGGCCTTCACCTGGATGCTCTAGGCTCAGTTGAAAGTAATGGCTGAAACCTCAGTCTTCTGTCTTCTTGAAGTAGTTATAACTCTAGGAGATTTAAATTTTATTAATTTTTATTTTTATTTTTAAAACAATCTTATTTTACATACCAATCCCAGTCCTCTCTCCCTCCTGTCCTCCTAATCCCCCACCATCTCCTCATTCCACCCCAATCCACTCCTCAGAGGATGCAGCCTCCCATGGGAAATCATCAAAGTCTGTCACATCATTTGGGACAGAACCCAGGCCTTTCTCCTGTATCTAGGCTGAGCAAGGCATTCCTCCATACAGAATGGGCTCCAAAAAGCCAGTTCATGCTTCAGGGATAAACACTGGTTCCATTTCCAGCAGCCCCATAGACTGCCCAGGTCCCCCAACTGACACCTATGTTCAGGAGGCCTGGTTCAGTCCTATGCTGGTTCCCCAGCTGTCAGTCTGGGGTCCATGAGTTCCCAGTTGCTGAGGTCAGCTGTTTCTGTGGGTTTTCCCAGAATGATCTTGACCCCTTTGCTCATCACTCCTCCCTCTCTGCAACTAGACTCCAGAAGTTTGGCTCAGTGCTTAGCTGTGAATCTCTGCTTCTGCTTCCATCAGCTACTGGATGAAGGCTCTAGGATGGCATATAAGATAGTCATCAATCTCATTATCAGAGAAGGGCATTTAAGGTAGCCTCTCCACTACTGCTTGGATTCTTAGTTGGGGTCATCCTTGTGGATCTCTGGACATTTCCCTAGTGCTAGATTTCTCTTTAAGCCAGTAATGGCTCCCTCTTTCCTTGTTCTCCCTCTCTGTCCTTCCTCCAACTCGACCTTCCTGATCCCTCATGTTCTCCTCCCCACACCCCTTCTTTCCTCCTCTCTATCCTCCCTTCCTCCCCCTCCCCCATGCTCCCAATTTACTCAGAAGATCTTGTCTATTTCCCTTTCTGGAGGAGAGGGTCCATGTATGTCTCCTTAGGGTTCTCCTTGTTTCCTAGCTTCTCTGGGGTTGCGAAATGTAAGCTGTTTATCCTTTGCTATATATCTAATATCCACTGATTTATAGAAGAATGCAGATAGATCCATATCTATCGCCATGCACAAAACTTAAGTCCAAATGGATCAAAGACCTCAACATAAATCCAGCCACACTGAACCTCTTAGAAAAGAAAGTGGGAAGTACCCTTGCACAGTACATTGGCACAGGAGACCACTTCCTGAACATAACATCAGTAGCACAGATGCTGAGAGTAATAATTAATAAATGGGGCCTCCTAAAACCAAGAAGCTTCTGTAAGGCAAAGAACACAGTCAGCAAGACAAAACGCCAGCCCACAGAATGGGAAAAGATCTTCATCATCCCCATATCCAACAGAGAGGGTTGATCTCCAAAACATACAAAGAACTCAAGAAATTAGACACCAAAGAATCCAATTAAAAAATGAGGTACAGATCTAAATAGAGAATTCTCAACAGAACCATCTCAAATGGCCAAAAGACAATTAAGGAATTGCTCAACATCATTAGCCATCAGGGAAATGCAAATCAAAACAACTCTGAGATACCACCTTACTCCTGTCAGAATGGCTAAAATCAAAAACACTAATGAGGGCTGGAGAGATGGCTCAGCGGTTAAGAGCACTGGCTGTTCTTCCGTAGGACCCGGGTTCAATTCCCAGCACCCACATGGCAGATCGAAACTGTCTGTAACTCCAGTTCCAGGAGATCTAACACCATCACACCAATGCACATAAAATAAATTTAAATAAACTAGTTAAAAAGAAACACCAACGAAAGCTTATGCTGGAGAGGATGTGGAATGAGGGGAACACTCCTCCATTGCTGGTGGGAGTGCACATTTGTACAGACACTTTGGAAATAAGTATGGCAGTTTCTCAGATAATTGGGAATCGATCTACCTCAAGACCTAGCAATGTCAATCTTGGGCCTATACCCAAAGAATGCACACTTATACCACAAAGATATCTGTTCAACTGTGTTCATAGCAGCATTATTTGTAATAGCCAGAACCTGGAAACAACCTAGATGGCCCTCAACTGAAGAATGGATAGAGAAAATGTGGTACATATACACAATGGAGTACTACTCAGCGGTAAAAAACAATGACATCTTGAAATTTGCAGGCAAATGGATGGAACTAGAAGAAACCATCCTGAGTGAGGTAACCCAGAGACAGAAAGACAAACGCGGTATGTACTTACTCATAAGTGGATATTAAACATAAAGCTCCAGGAGATTTTTAGAAAACTCATTTGAAGTGATTTCTTCACTTTCTGTGTCTTCAGCACCAGGTAGAGCAATGAGGTAAGGCTAGAAGAATGCTGGTTAAAGGGAGGTGTGTGGGACGTGGGTTGGAAAGAAAAGCAATGAAGAGGCTTTTGCAGGGTAGCATACCCAGCAGTGGTACAGAGGATGCAAAAAGGAAGGATGCAAAAAGGAAGGAGAAAAACTTGGGTATGTCAGTTAGCCATGCCCCTGGCACTGGGTGTGAGGGAATTTTCTACTATGTGGTACTATGGCTCCTGGCTTGCTCATTGGTTTTTGTTTTTCAGTACTGGGGTTCAAAGTTAGGTCCTTATGTATTCTAGGGAAATACTCTACCATGGAGCTGTGTCTCAGGCCTCGTTCCTGGTTCATGAGTATTCAGGGTTTCCATGAATTCCTGTTGGAAGTCTCATCATCATCAAGTGAGTCCAAGAGTCACGACCTCTCTGTTGTGACTTTCCCTGTGGAGAGGGGTTTGTCCAAGTCATTCTATTGTCTTTCTTCACTTTCTCTGATAGCTAGCATTTCTGATAACATATGTAAAGCAAGCAAGATGTAAGTATGAGAGCCTTATCTGAAAAAGCTATAAATTGGAGAAGAGGATTTGAGCATGGCATTGTTCACTGTCAATTCAAACTGTGGTTTTGTTTGTGTTTTTGCTGTTTTTACTTGCTGAGTTAGAGTTTTGCTATATAGCTGTCTCAGTCAGTGTTCTATTGCTGTGAAGAGACACCATGACCATGGCAGCTCTTCAAGGGAAACATTTAATTGGCACTGGCTTCCAGTTTCAGAGGTTTAGTCCATTGTAGTCATGGCAGGAAACATGGTGTCATGCAGGCAGACATGCAGCTGGAGGAGGAGCTGAGAGTTCTACATCTTGATGCACAGGCAGCAGAAGCAACTGTGACACGGGGCACACAGTGACACACTTCTTTCAACAAGGCCACACCTACTCCAATAAAGCCACATCTCCTAATAGTGCCATTTCCCATGGGGGGGCATTTTCTTTCAAACCACCCGGGATGGCCTTGAACTCCTGAGTGCAGAAGTTACAGGCATGTACTACTGCACCTAGCTCAGACAAGGTAACTTTGCAACATCCTGGGTAAGGAAGGCAGTTATGTGTGCATGTGTACATATGTGTGCTAGGACTTTACTTAATAGAGAATAAGACTAAAGTTAAGTAACACCAAACTTAGGTATAAATATGTTCATAGATATTATATCTGAATATAATACATTTCTATCTTGAAGATCAGATGAGAATCTGAAGGGGTAATTTAATCTTCAAAAGGGTAGGGGGTTTAGCTTCTCATCTTAAGAACAGCAAAGGTCAGAAGCAGAGCCCTCCAGGCAAATCTCATCTTTCTCCTTGCCCAAGGGCAGCATGAAACAGACCCAAGTGCAACTGTATGTTTCCACACTGCGGTTGACAGAAGCATGGGTGAACTAGGGAGTGAAGGATGATGCACCGTGATTTCCTTTGTGGATGATGTGGTGTCTGAATGAGAATGGCCCCCATAGGCTCCTATTTGAATGCTTGGCCATCAGGGAGTGGGAACTGTTTGGGAAGGATCAGGAGGTGTGGCCCTGTTGGAGATGTGTTACTGGGTTTTGAGGTTTCAAAAGCTCATCCCAGGCCCAGGCCTTCCCCCCCTCTCTCTCTCCCTCCCTCCCTCCCTGCGGATCAGAATGGAAAGCTCTCGGCTACTGCTCAGTATCATGTCTGCCTGCCTCCGGCCACATGATCATGGAATAATACTCTGAAACTGTGAGCAAGATCCCAATTAATCGCTTGGTCATGTGTCTTCACAGCAACAGAACGGTGGCTATGACAGAAGATCATAGCAACGGACACACAGCTCTGGGAATATGCTTACCAGACCAGTGACTATGACTAAGTTCTGGTGAAAAGTGGATTCCAGCTACAAAGTTGAGTGGAGAACAAGTATGAAATGAGAGCTGCAGGCCTCCAAAGGATGACCTGGAGCAAAGTTTGAGAGACACAAGGAAGATAAGCTGGATTAGGCATTCAGTTTTCCTAAGCAGTCTGGTGGAAATCGGGATCCTGGGAGGAGATAAGACAGAAGCAGAGGACTCTAGAAGGCAGGGGAAGAAGAGCTGACTTACGTGAGGAGAAAACACGCCGTGTTTCTCCTTTGAGGCCCTGAGCTTGATCTCTGCCATTTACTATGTAGCTGGACCACTGATTCTATTCCACACTGGAGCCCATGGTACCCTAGTGTACTGAGAATAAGCTGCCAGTACCTTGATTGATGACTGAGTGACACTGATATCTCTGTCCCACTGGTGACCTAAGTACAGGATGGAGAACAATATTGCAAGGCAGATTCTGTGAATAAGAAAAGAGAGGGGCCACCAACAAGAATTGTAGAATGGGACCACTCCAGACCCAGGTTCAAAGAGACAATCTTGCTCCTACTGGGCAAGAGTACAGGATAAGCCACCTGTGTTACCTCTCTCCACTCCCATTCTGCATACATTCATGATGTGAATGTCAACTCTGATACAAGAGAACTCAATGAGAATGATTTTTACATGGGTAGAACTTTCTAAAGAGCATGGTGCTAAGACCATCACAGACATTTATTTCCTGAAAAGAAACTGTGTCTACAGAGACTCATTGAGAATTTCAGTGCTATGGAGATTGGGATGCTGCAGGTCTGAAGGCTAACTGCCTTATCTTGTGCTAGTCCTAGCCCACTGGAACAGCCATTCCCTCCCCACCTCTGTGTCAGAACTAACACCTTTTGACATATACATACACATACACATATACATACATACATACATACATACATACATACATACATACATGACATACAGACATATGTTTGAGTTTTAGCAGACTCCTGGCTTGAGCCTGTAGAAAAGCTTCCTCCATCTGGCTATACTTGCCTCTCTGGTGTACCTAATACGTCTTCTGCCCTAAATAATAAGTTTCTCTGCTGATGTAGTAAACCTCTCTATCTTTCTCTCTCTCCTCTCTGTTGTTTTTTGAGACGGGGTTTCTCTGTGTAACTGCCCTGACTGTGCTAGAACTCACCCTGTAGATCATGCTGGCCTCGAACTCACAGAGATCTGTCTGCCTCTGCCTTTCGAGTACTGGGATTAAAAGGCGTATACCACCACCACCTGGAAATCTCTTTTGTGTGAAAAATGCATACTACATGACAGACAGCCCAGAGATACTTGTGTATGAGGAACAGGTGATTTGGAAAAATGCTTCTCTCTCTAGACCCTGTTAAAAATGTGATAGAGTCAAAGTGAAGTAGGAAGCCAATGACAGGTTTAATGAGGGAACAGGTAATAGGATCTAATTTACATTTTATAAAGATGATTGACAAATGAGCCGAAGGGAAGTGGAGCAAATCACTAAATGACCGAGTTGCTTTACTTTCTTGGCTACCTTTCCATCTCAGCACTAAAGCAAAGCAGCAATGTCCAGTTTGCTTTCATACCCCGAGCCCCAACAGGCCCTAGAACCTAAACTAAGCCTGACAAGAAAATCCCTGTCCTTTACTAGGACGTTAGTCAAGTCTGTAGGAAAAAGTTACTTACAAGTTTCTCCTGAGTCTTAGATAATCCAAGGGATTGACATTTTAAATGAAGTCACAAGAAGAATCAACCCAATAGCTGACTTGGTCTTACTGGTTTAAGTCAATAGCAGGAGGAAAGGGGCAGAGAAGCAGTGTGTGTACCTATTGCTCGTAACAAATTACCCCCACTGGTATCTCTAACACTTTTGTTTTATTGAACATGGTCTCACTGTGTAGCCTAGATTAATTTGACTTTTGTTCATCTTGCCTTGGCTCCTAACTTTTCTGCTTCAGGCTCTTGAGTCTGGGATCATGGACTATCTCTTTAAAGAGTTTTTATAACACAGAAACAAAATCAAGGTAAATAGTTTTAGCAATTGAAATAAAGCTGGGTATGGTGACACATTCCTCTAACACAGCACTCAGGAATTAGGGAGGGGAAAGATCTCAAATTCCAGGCCAAACAAATAAAAAAGACTATTGTGGTGACATATTATTAATGATTTATTTAAAATTTGTCTGAGAGCTCAGAATACAAAGTTAGCCAGAAGATGTAGAGGTCAGGCAATGAGACACACCTTTAATCCCAACAGCCATATTAGCAACCCATAGAGTCAGGCAGTGGTGGCACACATCTTTAATCCCAGGATCTTTGTGAGTTCAAGGCCACCCTGGCCAACACAAGAGTGAATAAGAGAGTGCACACCTTTGATCCCAGCACTAGGGAGGCAGAGACAGGAGTGATATGGCTGGGTGGAGAAAGGAATATAAGGAAATGGAAAACATTATTAAAATGGAGAAAATTAGGCCTGCATCTGGGTACATAATGGATAGTTTAAAAATGGATAATGAACAAGGGATAATGAACAGAACCATGGTTGACATACTGTTAATTATCATTTTGATAACCTTTGGTTGTTGGTTTGATAATTCTTGGTTTATCTCTAAAATAGTTGGTTGATATGAGTGCTAAGATGCAGGTCTTAGAAAAACCTTATTAAAAGGCAGATTATAGAGTTATTCAAACCCAGACTGAGGAATTACATGAAGAAACAAATTCAGCACTGCCTTTTAATGTTAAAAAGGAACACTCTAAAGTCTTAAGAGAAAGACCTTTAATATATCCAGGAACATTACAGGAAGTGTCAAATGATAGAGGTTCTATAAGAGCTACTTGGAAGTCTATGACAATGTTAGATTTAGGGAAATTCAAGGAAGGTGTACTCACATATGACATCCATTCACCATTTGTGAAGCAGATAGTAAACATGTGGTCAGTTTGTAATAGGTTTATCCCTGTAGATTGGATAGACTTGCTTAAAGCTGTCCTGGAGCCTGGACATGGGAGACCCCATTTACAATGGGCTTCCTGGTTCAGAGAAGAGGCTAAGAATATTGAACAAAAAGCTAAAGCAAGAGGTATGGATATCTCCCAATATCAAATTCTTGGAGAAGGAGATTTTGCTACTTTAGAAAGGCAATGTTTATATGATGATTACCTCTTGGGTTTATGTTGTGTAGAAGTTTGGGTTGCTGGGGACAGAACTGAGTAAGCAGGAGAGAACACTGAATCATTTACAAAAGTTATACAGGGGCCAACAGAAGCATTTACAGATTTCTTACAAAAGCTGTTGTCAACAGTAAATAGAATGATACCAGACTCAGAAGCTAGAAAAATAATCAAAACCATGGCTTTTGAAATTCTAATACCCAATGCAAAAGGATAATTTGGCTTTTAAGAGCAAGATCAACAGCTTTGGAAGAATGGATCCAAGATAGAATTGATATTGAAGCTCATGACCATGAATGTGACATATGGATAGGAGAGGTGATTTCAAAAGGTTCAAAGAAAAATCGAAATGTCAAATGTTTTAATTGTGGAAAACAGGGTCACTTTAAAAAGAATTGTAAACAGGGTGGTTCTAGAAACAATGTTTTTTATAAACATAATCCAAATAGATCACCCCTCCCACCAGAATTATGCAGAAGTTGTGGCAAAGGCAGTCACTGGACAAAGGAATATAAGTCACCAAGGGATTATCAAGGTAATCCTTTGCCATCAGGAAGTACTTTGAAGGGGGCCCCTTGAAAGCACCCAGGTCAAATCTGGCTCAGTCATTTCCTGCCACCAAGGAAGAAACACCTTCTCAGAGCAATTAAAAAAACAAAAACAAAAAAACAAAAAAAAACAACCCTAATGCCTATTGAAAAAAAAAAAAAGAAAGAAAGAAAAAAGACTGCTCTGCATGATAGAAGAGCTTTAGAAAACGAAAAAATTCAGGAGAAACCATAAATCAAAACTGATAAAAATTCAATTAGGAACATCCCTAGAGTTAGGGTTGTAGAAAAGTTTTTTCTGTCTTTTCAGGAAAATAAAAACAAACATCTTGAAGAATTTAAGGAACTTTGGACAAATAAGCACCCATAGAAGAGAGAGAACTAACTACCTGGAAAAAATTACCAAGAAAGGGAAAGAAGACTGAATCCAAGTAGGGCAGTGGAGACACAGGCCTTTAATCCTACCTCTTGGGAGGCAGAGGCAGGTGGATCTCTGTGAGTTTGAGATGAGCATCATCTACAAAGTGAGTTTCAGGACAGGCAGGACTGTTAACACAGAGAAAAACAAAACAAACAAACAAACAAACAGCTGGGCGTTGGTGGCGCACACCTTTAGTCCCAGCACTGGGGAGGCAGAGGCAGTCGGAACTCTGTGAGTTCGAGGCCAGCCTGGTCTCCAGAGCGAGTGCCAGGGCAGGCTCCAAAGCTATACAGAGAAACCCTGTCTTGAAAAACCTAAATACAGACAAACAATAAAAGGAGATAAGAGCCCACAATGAAAAATTCACCAGGACTATGACAACTTCATTAAGATGAACAACACCAACTAAAGATCGTCTTTGGTCTACAAATGGCTCAGAACAATTTCAAGGTGGCCAGCTGAGATGATGCAGCCTCACAGACAACTGCTCAGAACGATTTTGAAGTGACTAGCTGAGATGATCCAGCCTCACAGATTACTCTAGCCAGAACTTGAGACAAACCCTGCACTTTCTCATTATGCAGAGACTGGACAAAAATGATACAGCTTGATAATTAACCCAAATTTTTCTTTTTAGGATCCCCTAAAGATGCTGTCACCCCTAGACAGCAGGAAGTAATTTTAAGAACATAATGCTCACATTCCCAACAGGTGGGGTGGATGTTTTCTGGTCATTCAATAGGTTGTAGATATCTGTCATTGTTTAGGAGGATTGGTTACAGGATATTGTTGGTTACAGTCAGGAAGAAAGTTGAAGAAAGAGAATTAGAGACAAGATTTTTGTTTTGAAAACAAAAAAAAAGGAATATAGATATTATAGCATAAAAAGGATAGATTATTGACTCTACTCTGAAAAGAAAAAAGGGAGGATATAGATGAGATAAGAAGTTAGATTATTGAATCTACTTCTAAAAAGCAACTAGTAGTTTTAAATATTTTCCATAGGATTAGACTTTTGTATATTGTATACAAATACTGTACAATGATACAATTTTGAAATCAATTGGTTAAAACATTCTGTACATATGTTTCTAATATTGTTCAAGGTATTGTACCTATACAGCTCATTTATATCAATGTACTATAAATTTCTAGTCCTTGAAAGTTATTAATACCAACTATATAAGATAATAAGGAAATGTAGGTTAGTAATTAGTCAATTATTACAAAGTTGTAATCACATTGGGTGTGTTTACAACGTCAACAGAGATATATTTTAGAAAGACAGGTCGTCTTCAAACAATTCAGAGCTCTACAGAACATGGCATTTTAGATGTTTTCATAACATAGGTTCTTTTTTATGACAATGAGACATGTCACTCTTGGCAGCACCAATATACTTCAGAGAAGATGATGGGCTTTACTTTCTTTGTGGCAAGAAAAGTGCCCTGGCCTCAACTGCTGACAGTATGCTGTCCTATAGGACAAACAGGACACAAAAGGATGACTGCAAAACCTTACAAGGTGGGACAGTCCTTCAGAAAATCCTGCTTCACAGAAAAGTCTGTCAGAGATCCTAGGCCTATAGGTCGAAGATGGATGCCCCAATGTTGCAGAAGACACTTGGGTGACTGTCCAGGCAGCCAGCTGTTTTTGTCATTTCTCACATTTTTTGGAAGTCACTTGCTTGCACTTCCTGCTTATTTAGTTAATAGTATTTCCTTCTTGGGTCTCTGAAAGACTTGAAGACTAAATAGTATAGTTATAGTTTTCCTTGTTTATCATATTCACAAAAGAAATTCACTAAACAAATGTAAAGTATATGAGATTGAAAGACATAAAAAAGATAATTTTGAGTTGGTAAAGCAAATTAGAATAGAAAGTAAATTAGGCACAAGACTTGGACTCACCAAGATAGGATAGATAATGAAGTAGCTTCTCTGAATTTGTCAAATGCAAATGGATTAGACATTGTTGATGAACTTATTGCCTGTATATATTGTAGTACTTATTGTATTTATTATTAATGGTTCTTATGTTAGTTGTAGCCTTCTTTTTTTGTATTAGACAAAAGGGGGGAATTGTAGCAATGCATTGTTTATGATTTATTAAAGCCACTGGAGATCAAAATAGCAAAGTAGTCATATTAATTAGCTATAGAAGCCAGGCAGTAGTGATCCCAGGACTCAGGATTAAGAGGTAGATGGATCTCTGTTAGTTCAAGGCCACACTGAGCTATATGAAATTGATCCAGTCCTAAAGAGAAACAGCTAACACAAAGATAATCTCAGCACTAGGGAGGCATAAAAGGCAAAGGGTCTCATGTGGAGATTGGTTCTCCAGTCACATTGAGAAGAGGCAGCAATCTGAGGCTTGATGAGAACTTAGGGAGACAGGATAAGCCTTTTCAGCCTGAGGTAGAGGTACGAGCTAGTGGCCTGACTGCTTTGATTTCCTGATCTTCAGCTTGAAGCTTGAGCCCCAATACCAGTCTCTGGGTCTTTTATTTATCGTGCTACACTATGTGGCTACTTTCAACATTTGACTCTGATCTCCTAGTAAATGTTTTAAAAAGAGCCACACAGGGCTGGGGAGAAAGCTAAGTGGGCAAGAGCACTGCAACTCTTGCAGAGGACCTGAGTTCACATCCCAGCATTCACATTGGGAGGCTCACAACCTCACGTAAATCCAGTTTCAGGAGCTCTGCTGTCCTTTCCTGGCCGCCATGGGCACCCACATGTACATACACAGAGAAAAACAAATAAAAATTTTGTCAGGCAGTGGTGGCACACGCTTTTATTCCCAGAACTTGGGAGGCAGAGGCAGGATCTCTGTGAGTTCAAGGCCAGCCTGGTCTTCAGACTGAGTTCTAGGACAGCCAGGGCTACACAGAAAAACCCAGTCTTAAAAAACCAAAAACAATAAATCTTTAAAACAAACCCCACAGGCCTGGTGATGTGGTTCAGTGAGTAAAGGAACGTGCAGATGAGCCCATTGTTTGCCTTTTATAAAAGCCCATGTAAGTTCCGGTGAGACAGCCTGTCCTAAAAAAAGAAAAGATGGATGGCATCCAAGGTTCAACACCTGAGGCTGTTCTCTGGTGCGCATACTATGTACCGTGTAGACACAAAGATTATGCCAAAAGGTGCTGAGGACAGACGTGGCAGAAACTCTTTCCCAGTACAGCATTATTAGGTATGATACAGTTGAAAGGAAACACTGGTCATACAGAGACAGACTTTTAGTGGCTACTATCCTGGAACTTAGCTATAATTAGGCATGTTTTACAGCACAGTACTGTCCTCAGGTCTAGGTAAAATGTCCCTTTCTACTCAGCTGTTTTCCTGTCACAGAGGGCAAGAGGATCATGAGGTCAAGAAACCTGCTGGGAGCCTGCAATACTTCATAGTGCCTAGATCCCAGGGGCACACTGAGCTGTTGGTTATGCCACTATTTTCAGGAACACAGCATATGAACTTAAACACATTGTATATATGCTAATTTTTTTTTTTTAATATTGGGTAGAGAGTCAGGGCAGGATAATGGGAGAATGGAATCAGTGGGACAAGGAGGGGGGCATAACAGGCTTTGAAAATTCTGAATTTAAATTTGGCTTTCTATATCATTTTGGAAGTCTCTTTGTCTAAAGCAGCAGAAAAGATTTGTTTCAGTTACTGTCCTACTGCTGTGGAAAGATATCAGGAGCAGGCAACTTTTTAAAAAGCATTAATTGGGGGCTTGCCTATCATTTCAGAGCATTAGTCCACTATTATCCAGACAGGAAGAGACAGGCATGTCACTGGAGCAGTGGCTGAGCTTTACATCCTGACCCACAGGTGGCAGGTAGAGAGCAAGGGAGCCAACCCAATGACCCACCTATCCTAACAAGGCCACTCCAGGGCCATACCTCCTAGTCCTTCCCAAACAGTTCTACTAACTGGGACCACATTCAAACAACCCTGTTGGGGATATTCTCGTTCAAACTATCAGTTTGTAATTTTTATTTATAAAGGTGCATGGGTGTTCACAACCATATTCTTGCTCGCTCAAATTCGTCAAGTTTAGGAGTAGGCATGGAAACAGTGTATTACAGGATTAAGAAACAATAACTTCACAACCAGTGCACTTTAAAATTAAGGACAGATTTTCTGAATTACAGTGTAGGAGATGCGTGGTTCAAATTTCCTGGCATGACACCAACTGATAAAAAAAAAAAAGGCACTCTTCTTTACTCAGTAGCTGCAAAAGCTATTTTAGGGGTTGGAGAGATGGCTGATGGGAAGGGCACTTGTTGATTTTGCAGAGGACATGAATTTGTTTCCTATTAAGGCAGCTCACAACTGTCTCTAACTCAAATTCCAGGGAATCCTTGGGGCTGGAGAGATGGCTCAGAGGTTAAGAGTACTGGCTGTTCTTCCAGAGGTCCTGAGTTCAATTCCCAGCAAGCACATGGTGGCTCACAACCATCTCTAATGAGATCAGGTGCCCTCTTCTGGCTTGCAGGCAAAACACTGTCTATATAAAAAATACCTCTTGAGTACTATGCTCTCTTCTGGCTTCCACAGACACCAGGCACGTATGTGGTCACATAGATAGATACCTGCAGGCAAACACTGGTACACATACAGTAAAAATAAAATATTTGAAAATTTATTTGACTTTAGTGTTTTAGACAGGCATTCACATGGCCTTGAAAGACCTTGAACTTCTTGTCCTCCTGCTCCTACCTCTCAAATGCCAGGATCACAGGACTGTATCACCATGTGTGATGAGAAATTACTTTAACTGTAATGGTTTCAGTGTGATGTTTCAAATCTTGAAAATGACAGATATGGGATGTAATAGTCAAATCCACTCATTTACCGCCTAAGACAGCAGAGGTCAGATGAGCCGGCTGGTGAGTAGGTGGTGAGTGTCAGTCCTCACTTACCATCTCTCTTGTGTATGCTATTGTTAATGGAGACACACGACATCAGCATACCTCAGCACTCGCTCTCTCACTGCTAGGAAATACTTCATTTGATACTTAACGGTTGGGATGCACGAATCAATAGTTGTATATTTATTTAGATCATCAAACAGTCATTCCTTTCCTGCACATTCACCCCCACTGTACAAGGAAATGAGTCTAAAAGAGAGAAATGGAAAAAATGCACTTTTAAAAATCATTTGATCAACTGACTGTGTTCATGCCCAAATCAGATAATCTACAGAAGTAAACGGCCTTCATTTTATTTTACTTAGCATTCAGTTTCACTATGACATTTTCATACATGTACATATCTTTGTTTGCTCATTTTCATCGTCCCTCTGTCTCCAAACAGTCCTCTGCTTTCTGCCACAGACATAATCATTCCCGGATAGAGAGAGAACATGAGGTAACTTTCTTCCCCTCATTGCCTTTCTTATCCCTATCTTCCCTTCTACTTCTATGTCAAATGTGTACGTGTGTGTCTAGCTTCAAATCTACATTTCGAGCATTTGAGAAAATATTCGAAATTTGTCTTCCTGGGCCTAGCTTCAGGAAATACTGTTTTATATTAATAATCTTGTTCTAAAAACTAAAGCATGAGGTCAGTCATAGTGGTGGACATTTTTAATCCCAGCACTGAGGGATGGGGTGGGGATGGGGGATGCAGAGGCAGGTGGATGTCTGTGACTTTGAGGCCAGGCTACTATACATAAGTTTCAGGATAGCTAGGACTACATAGACTATGACTCAGAAACAAAATAAAACAAAAACAAAACCCCAAACAAACAAACTAAAAAATGCATTTATAAACATTAAAAATTCCATGGCCTAAGGACGGGGTGGGGGGCGGCGTGGGGGTGGGAGAGGAAGATGAGAATACAAGTAAGGTAACAAAATAACAAAGTATTCCAATTTCCCGAGGTCAGTAAAATATTCTTGAAAGGTACCTGTAAACTGTTGGCAGGAAAAGTATCAGCTATTGTTCTTAGGAATCGTAAAATTTCCTTTCCCCTTCTGAGACCCTGATTTCACACAGGCTCTCAGAGTCAAAAGGCGTGGGTGCTCCCGGGAGTCTAAGGCTTCTACTGTGAGGTACCCCGTCATACTCCCCCCCAATTCCCAATCCTCCTCTATGGAGATGAAAAAGCCACACAGCACGCGTGGGCCAACTCTCACAGCGCTGACGCTGACGCACGGAACTCAGCTTCTCAAACATTGATACACATCGCTCACGGATTTACGTCTCTCGGCGAGTACGATTAAAATGAAAACCTTCAGCACTCAGGCTCGATCTGAAGTCTGCGCACCGTGGGGGGTTTTTCTCGCCGTGCTCCGAAAGCCTCCCGTTCCGTCTCTGCCGGGAGCCGTCACATTTACCACGTCCCTTCAAACGGGGCATCCGCGCCCCGCGTCAGCGTTTTCTCCGACGCCGACCGCGCCGGAGCCCAAGCGGAAGCCAGCGGGGTCCCAAGTCACCTCGTGGTGGAAGGAGAAAGCGGTACCAGGAAGGCCGAGATTCCGGGGCCGACACCGGCGCTTCCCGGGTCCCCGCAGCGCCCGAGCTCCAGCGAGCCTGCAGCCACCAGCCGCGGCGCCAAGAGGACCTCTGACCTCCCAGGCAAGCCCGCGGGCTAGCCCCGCCCCGCCGACTTGTGTCCGCGCCTTCGATTGGTGAGTTCAAGGATCCCTCAGTTCAGCGCGCCCAATGGCGGCTCGGCCGGGACCGGGGGCCCCGCCCCGTGCCCCGCGCCGGGGAGCGGACGAGAGTAAATACAAGAGGAGCGCAAAATGGCGGCGCCGCCGGGCCCCGCATACCGCGCTGTGGCCGCGCCGGCCGAGACGGAGGCGCGCGGCCCGCTGCAGCCCGCCTCGCGCCCGCCCGCCGCGCCCGCCATGCCCGCCAAGAAGGTCCGCACGGAGGAGAAGAGAGCGCCGCGGAGAGTGAACGGCGAAGGGGGCAGCGGCGGGAACGGCAGGCAGCCGCCCGCCGCGCCGTCGCCTCAGAGCTTCGGCGGCCCGGCGGCTTGGAGCTTCGCGGCTGTGCCCGCCGCCTCCTCCGCCGCCTGCCCCGCCGCCGCCCCGGCCTCTCCCCGGAGCCGCTTCTCCTTCCCGGCGAGCCCGGCCACCTCCTCAGCCCCCGCGTCCGCGTCCTCGTCTCCACCACCGGCCGCCCCGTCGCCGCTGCTCGCCCAGCCGCAGCGCGAGCCGCTCCCGCCCGCCGCCGCCGCCGCCAAGCCGCGCAGACCCAAGGAGCGGCGCGAGCGCGAGAAGCGCAGGCACAGCCTCGGCCTCGGCCGCCATGAGAACGGGGAGGCGAAGCCGCCGCCGCCGCTGCCGCTGCCGCCGTCGCGAGGTGGGTGCTGGGGGAGGGGAGCGGAGCGGGGCCCGGGGCGCGGAGCGTGGGGAGCGGAGCGCGGGGCGTGAGGTGGGTGGCGGGGAGTTGGGCGCGGGGAGCGGGGCTCGGGGGAACGGACAGGACCCCGGCTGCAGGGCCCGCTGCGGGGAGTTTGCGTAGGCAGTTTGCAGCACAGAACGGGTTCCCAAAGCTTGCCAAGGGGATCATCGGACTGGGTCTCCGGGAACGCGACGCCGGAAAAGCCTATCCACAAAATATTAAAAAAATTATAAAAGTGGGCGGTGGGTGCATTGGCATCAGCTGGAAGCTCCCTGGACCGGAGCGTCTCGTCCCGGTGAGGGACAGGAGGTGGTGCTCCGGGCATCAAGTGTGCTGTGCGGTTCGCTTTTCGAGCTGCTCCATGCACTTAGGGTGTTTTCAGTGGTTTAACTGTTGTTAACTAGTGCCCCTCAGAAGCAAGCCATATCCCACCACCCCCCAGAGTGCGATAAAGTCAGATGCTTTGACGTTTTTCGGCCAAATCAAGTAACTGCAAAGTGTTTCTGCATAAAAAAAAAATGGGAAATTTCCTTTAAATGTCCTTTTCCAGTATTCTTTTTTGTAATGGGAAATTTCCTTTAAATGTCCTTTTCCAGTATTCTTTTTTGTAATGTAAGCTAGCACAATTTTCAGAATTTCTTTTACAGTAAGGGGTGCTTAGTTGTCTGTGGATATGCAGAGATATCTGATTGTAATGCCAAGTGGACGGGTTGGAAAGGTATACCTTTATGGGATCACGAGGTTATATAAACGTACGTTGACGTTGTCACACCGTGTTGTGAAGTTTTCTGTTTTGTTTTGGAATGCAAGGGAAATGCCAAGCCGTTTCAGCCTTGCAGATCTAATGCTAGCTTAGATCCTGAAAAAATATATGAATAGAAGGGTTCATTATTCACAATTTAAAAGAATGCTACACGTGACTGTGTAAATTTCTACGTCCAAGCCAAGCTAGTGGGCCTGCACTCTTATTCCCAGGCCGTGTAGGGCTGCTGCTGTGTTTTAGAGTGTTGCCTCAGGAATGTTTTGAGTATGAAATTTATTTTTCTTCTGCTCCTGAGTTTTAGGTGGTTAGTATTTTAAATCTCTATATGGCATTGGTTAAATAGAAAGTTTAAGTTATAAAATGCTTGAGTTCATCCGTTTGCAGTTGGAATCATGCATATTTGTGTAAGCGTCACATTTGCTTTTCACGTGTTTTGTGCAGAAGTGGACTCTGTTGATGGAGTGCTTGACTGATGAAAAGAAATAAGTATTTTAAGAAACAGTATTGGCTTAAAATATTGTATACATATACATACACACATTTATATATATAACCATTATGGTGAAGTAGCTGTTAAAGATAGATTTTTACAGTCTTAAATGATGTTTAAAATCCTTCTTTGGGGGACTGTTGAGTTGGTTCGGGCATTTGGCTGTGTGGCATGACCCCACCATCTGGGTTCAGTCCCAGGGACCCTTAGGATGGAGAGAAACAGCTTCTCCAGGCCCTCTGTGATACAACGTGCCCTCCAAATGTAGTGACCCCCAAACCTAAACCCTTTCTTTTGTGGGCTTCCTATTAGTTTTAAGTTATAAGCAGCAATAGTTCTTACATTAAGATGTGGGAAAGATTTTTTTCCCCCATAATCGATGTGGGATAATGATATGTTAACTTTTTTTTCTTCCCTTTTTTTTTTTTTTTTTTTTTTTTTTTTTTTGAGACAGGTTGCTCTGTGTAGTTCTGGCTGCCCTGGAACTCACTCTGTAGACCAGGCTAGCCTCGAACTCACAGAGTTCTGCCTGCTGGGATTAAAGATGTGGGCCACCACATGTAGCTAGATGTTAATTTTTTTTTTTTTGATAGAAACACTTTATTGAGAAAAAATTGAAGTCAAAGCAAAAGATAGTTTTTCAGTGTTTTGATGGATTCTAGAGTTTGAATTGAACTGAATCTGGGTTCTACTTTAACAAAAAAAGTGATAGCAAAGTAACAAGTCTTTAGATATATTTGTTTCACAGGTAGTGTTGCAAGTATACAAGTACTTGTTTATCTTGCAGTATATTTTTCTGTGCCTTTATACAAGTCTTAGTAATGACTAAGTGAAGTATATACTTTTAAATGAATCTCTAAGTTGGCAATACTAGTTCAGTAGTCTCTTGATTACATTACCAGGAATTACGTATAAAGACTTTTAAGAAAAATTGATCTTGCTGGGCCATGGTGGTGCATGCCTTTATCCCAGCACTCAGGAGGCAGTGGCAGAGGCAGACAGATCTCTGAGATAGAGGACAGCCAGAGCTACGCAGAGAAACCCTGTCAACGAAACAAAAACAAGAAAGAATAGAAAAGTAGATCTCAGTTCTGCATCTGTACATTGCTCTTGTATTTACATTGGGGTTTTAAAAACCTGAACTGCTTTTTTGTTGTTTGTTTTTGTTGTGTTTTTTTTGAGACAGGGTGTCCCTTTGTAGCTCTGGCTAGCCAACTACCATATAAAACAAACAGGCTGGCCTCTTTAGTGCTGGGATTACAGGTGTGAGCCACTATGTCTAGTTAGAGCCCCTTTATGTTGTGTGTGGGCCATCACACATGGCTAGATGCTAACTATATTTACCTAACAGAAAACATTTAGATGAAATAAACGTATATTTGAAACAGCCTGAGACAACATTTAATAACTGTTGAGTCAGAAGCATGGCTAATAATTTTCTTACCTATGCAGTAAAATAAAGGTGGGTCAGTCCTAACCTGCCTTTAAAGCTAGGAGGGATAGATGAGCAGATTAAGAAAGTTCTAATCTAGGCACCTTGAGTACCAAGCTCATGTGCTATGTACCTGTCAACTCCAGGGCTGTTGAAGGGCTGCAGCTGTCACGAAGAGGTTTTAGGATTTAAATGAGTGTTGTGTAGTTCAGGCTGGCGTGGAACCAGCTGTGATCTTTCTCCTAAGAATTGTTTTGTTCTGGTTTCTGAACTCACTCTGTAAACTAGGCTGGCCTTGAACTCACAGAGATCCTCCTGCCTCTGCCTCCTGAGTGCTGGGACTAAAGGTGTGTGCCACTACCACCCCATGTCTGACTGGATTTTTAAAAATGCAAAATAACCCAGATGAGATACTGAATTTTCTGTAACACCAAATGAGGTTTGAATTGGAAAATCCAGAACTAGGCATGATGATGCATGCCTGTAATCTGAGCATTTGAGAGGGAGCCAGAGGATTTGGGGTCTTGGGCCAGCCTAAGCTACCTAGTAAGACCCTTTCCTTAACAAAAAAAAAAGTGGTGCATTAAAATGGTGTACTGAAGGTATAATGCACTTTCACACATTCCAACAATGGAATATTTTCTGTCTGTATATGTGTAGTGTGGGTTGTATGTGGGGTGCATGCCCGTGCAGAGGCCAGAGCAGGAATTTAGGTGTTTTCTATTGCTTTCTACCTTACTGCCTTGAGATATTATCTCTCCCAGAATGGGATAGCCTGTCTGTGGCTAAGTTGACAGGCCAGAGTGCCCTATGGATCCACCTGTCTTTGTCCCCCGTGCTGAATGTGCTGACAGTCACATTCAGCCACGCCTGGCTTCTTACATGGGTGCTGGGCATTTGAACTCAGGTTCACATGGGCGAGCAGCCAGCTGTCTTACCCACTGAGCCATCTTCTTAGTGCCATAGTTGAGAATGTTCATCATGGTTGGCACTGCTGAGAGGTAAATAGTTCACTAAGATTGTGTTTGGGGGTAACCTATTGTATTTTGTGCAGCGGGCGGGGTGGGGGGGCACACGCACTTCTAGTAAAGTCTTTCTGTACCCCCCAGCAGCTCTCTGACAGGCTTCTTAGTATATTTTCCATGTGTCTAAATCTGCCAGGTAAATGACAATCCCTTCTGTACCTTCTTCCTGATTTCGTCCAGGTTGCTTCCTCTTAAAGACCTGCTGTGTAAAGCTGTCCACCCTGACACCCTGCAATTTCTCTCATTGCTGTTGTGTTCCTTTTTTCTGGGTCCCCTGCTTTTTAGTTTACTCTCTCATCTTCATTTTTATCTACTAGCAGTACTGTAAGGAACACGTAGAAACTACTTTTTGGGGTTTTGTTTTTACCCCCACACTTGGCTGCTTATCTGTTGAGGGTTTTTTCTCAAGCTGCTCGCTCTGGAAAGTCTGAAGATGGTGTTCTCTTATTGTCTGCCTTCTGACATTGATACTTGGAGAAAGTGATCTCTGAAAAGTGGCCTGTTCTATATCAGCCCTTTCACTGGTTTTTAAAAGCTTAAGTCCTTGTGTTTTTGTTCCTATATTGCAATATCTTTTTTTTTTTTTTTTTTTTTTTTTTTTGTGGGCTCAGCATCTCTGTTACTTCTTCAAGGATGCTAATTATAGTTTCTTTGAAATGTTCTGTTTCCTGCGTTGCTTTTGGTTCTACTAATCTTTTTTTCCTGTTTGTTTTGGTCTCATTTATTTGGAGGCTGCTCTCAAATCTGTGTTATTTTTAGCAGTTCTTTCATATTTAAGAGAAAGTTACCAACATTCATCGAAAGCTCCTGAGCATGTATAGGCAGGGCTTACTGAGCTCATATTTTTATCTGCTTTTTTTTTTTTTTTTTTTTTTTTTTTTTTCTGGGTTAAGCACTCACTGTTTCTTCAGACTAAACTTCATTTTTGGCTCTTTTGGGCCAGATGTTGGACATAATGGCTTCCTCACCCAGATGAGGTGGCCTAGCATGCAAAAGTTAATTTCTTCACAGGTATGGAAGCTGCAAGCCTGAGACTGATCTTACATAACATTCATAGTTTTGTGTGTAAAACCCAGGAGCCATGTGCATATGCTATTTGTCTTTTTTTTAAAGACTGGCTTCCTTCATGTACTGATCTCCAGTTGTTTTCATTTTTACAGATGATGTAAGTCTTCTTTATGGCTGATGATGTCACCTTTTCATAGGGTGGTTGTTGGAACGATACGAGCCTGGCATTTTGTATACATTGTTTATAAAAATCTAGAGGCTTAATATACCCTTAGAATTTATTTGTTTATTTAATATGTATAGGTGTTTTGTCTGCATGTATGTCTCTGCACCATGTGTGAGCCTGATACCTGAGGCCAGAAGAGGGTGTGGATCTCTGGAACTAGAATTACAGCCAGCCAGCAGCCACTGTGTGGAAATTGAATGTGAGTCCTCTGAGACAGCAGCCAGTGCTCTTAACCACTGAGTATCTTTCCAGCTCCATTCCTGTTTGTTTGTTTGTCTTCATTGTGGCTATTCCTAAGGGATGAGAATCCAGCCTTGCTTTTCTGTCTAACACATTGAAACCTTTTAGCTTCACTGAATAGCTGATAGCAGGAATCTGATAATGCATATGACTTCCTGGTTTTTGGAAATGCCATGCATATATTCTGTTTTGTATAAACTGTAAGACAATGTGTATTCATTCTTGTGTATATATGGAGGTGTGTGTGCATGTGCCATAGAGTGTGTAGAGGCCAGAGGACATCTTTTAGGCAGGAGCCCATTATTCCCTCCACCCTTGTCTCAGGATTGAGCTTTGTTGTTGGGCTTACTGGGAAGTGCCTTTACCTAGTGAGCCACCTCCACAACCCTATACTTGTTTTTTGAAAGAAATTAATATTTCAGAAGATTTAAGTTATTATAATCTCAACTTTCTACCTTCCTCAGTGAATTAAACCTTTCAAATTATAGATGAACTGTTTAAAGTAAGATATGGAGAAATAAAAGTTATGATTATGATTATTATTTTAGTTTTTCGAGACAGGGTTTCTCTGTGGCTTTGGAGCCTATCTTGAAACTAGGTCTTGTAGACCAGGCTTGTCTTGAACTCACAGAGATCTGCTTGCCTTTGCCTCCAGAGTGCTGGGACTAAAGCATGAGCTTGGCTAGCTGGCTAAAAGTTATTATTTTTTGCTAGAATAAAAATAACAATTATGAAATATTTCTTACAAAATCTTAGGTGTAGTAGAGAAAACAAAAGTATGTGTCTTATCCAATAAACGACTTTGTAACTACAAACCACTTTTAATTTTGAACATATGCTGATCCTTATGTTGAACATTTTATGTTCTTGAACTATAGATTGAAAAAATATTTAACATTTAATAATGAAAAATGTTATATAGAAGAAAATAAAAAACAATGTAATATATTCTGGGAATAGCCATCATATTGCTTCAATTTTACTTTTTTAATAGATTTTTAATTCAGAGCCATTTTCATTGGTTTGTTATGTGGATCATTATTCTGAAATGTAGCAGTTGCTCTACTATTGTTTTCTTGCTGAATTGCTGGTGAATATTTTATCTTAAAGATAGTGTATAGGCTGGAGAGGTGGCTCAGTACTTGGTACTCTTGAAGAGGACTGAAGTACAGTTCCCAACACACTTTGTGGCTCACAACTGCCTATAACTCTAATTCCAGGGGATCCAGTGCATCTTTCTGACAACTTGTGGCTCCTCCGACCCCCATGTACTCATGCAAAAAACCTTTAAAATGATTATTGGAAGATTAATATGTATGGAATATTCAGTGGTCTGTGAGTAAAGCCATTTGGATGAGGTTGATGACTTAGTTTTTATTACTTATTTTGCATGTATGGGGGGGCGGCATGTGCCATGGTGTGCTTGTGCTTGTGGAGATCAGGGAAAAACTTTCTGTAGTCAGTTCTCTCCTGGAGACTGAAGTTAGGTTGTTAAGCTTGGTATCAGGTGCCTTAATCCTTGTGTTAATTACTTTTCTGCTGCTGTGGTAAAACACTGTGACCAGAAGTAACTTCACAGAAGAAAGAGTTTATTTTGGTTTATGGTTCTAGAGGGATAAGAACCCATCATGGCAGGGAAGCATGGTAGCAAGCCCCAGGCCTGGCAGCAATAGTAGGAGCTGAGAGATACAAAACAGAGAGAGCCAGCCAAAAGTGGAGCCTGATACCCCCAGTGACACAGTTCCTCCGGCAATGGTGTACCACCTCTGTATACCAAACAGTGCCATCAGTTGGGGGCCAGGTGTTCAAATGGGGCTGTCTCTCACTCAGACTAAGTGTGTGGAACCCTCTCCCCAGCCCTGAGATGTGAGGCTCTTGTGCTCAATTGGAGGATAAGCTGGCATAGGACTTGAAAGTCTCACATTCTCTTCTTTTTGTCAGTATAAGGAGTTTACACTTCATTTTGTGGGCATTAACAAGGTAGGTTTTTGTTTGTTTTTTATAGGGTGATAATATCGGAAAAATACTTGGTAGAATGTATAATGGATTGGCTGAAAGTATAGGAGAGAGATATTAACAGTATTGAAGACCTACTATATTAGTAAAAGTAACTTTTTTCTTGTAATTGATAAAATGGCTGATATTCTGAATGCAAAAACTTAACTACTTTTAGAAGGAATATATAGTACGGTATATTGGTTGTTAAATCTGTAGCAAGAAAATTGGATTTATTCAGGCTAGAGAAATGGCTCAGTTGTTAAGAGCACTGGCTGCTTTCCCAAAGGATCTGGGTTCAATTCCCAGCTCACAAATGTCTGTAACTCCAGTTCTAGGGTATCTGACATCCTTACACAGTCATACTTGTAGGCAAAACATCAATGCACATAAAGTAAAAATAAATCATTAAAAATTCATACACAAATTTGTGACTTCAGATGGAGAAGATAAGCATATGATTTAAAAATTGTGTGTAGGCCTGCAGAACTGAATTTGAGTCATAAACGAATACCATATTTTAGAGATCTCTTATTAGATATAACTCAAAATTAGTACTGAGTTCATGTATACTTTTTGTTTGTTTGTTTTGTGAGTAAGGTTTCTCTTTGTAGCTTTGGAGCCTCTCCTGGAACTCGCTCTGTAGACCAGGCCGGCTTCGAACTCAGAGATCCACCTGCCTTTGCCTCCCCAGTGCTGGGATTAAAGGCGTGCGCCACCACTGCCTAGCTCAACTCTGTGAAATTTGTATTTGCTGTTGTCAAATATTTAGCTAAGCTTTCATCTTTTGGGTATTTGATAAGTGTTGGGGGAAATGAATGAGTTGCATATCATTTGAGCCCAGAAGAGATCCTTGTCATTCTGAAAAATTTTAGCATGTCTTTCAAGCTGTGAACACAAAAGGGTGATAATAGAATTAGAAGTTGATGAGGAATTTACAGACAATGGACAGACTAAAGCAAACACAAGAGATAGTTATCAATGGCTTGAGAGTTAAAAAGGAAATGAACTGTGTGGGTAATGGAATTATATTTGGTTAATAACGAGTTGTCAAAATTGGTTACCCTCAAATAGCTTTTCATTATATTGTAAAACAGAATATTTTGTGTTTTAAATGTTTGTTTACCAACCTGGGTTAACCTGCAATAATTTGGGAATGGAAGGATAATTGGGAAAGGAGTATGATTCTTTTTTCTAGAATAATACTGTCCCGGATAGAAAAGGTCTGTGTTCAAAAATGCCATATTCAAGTATAACGACTATTTTTAGTAAAATCTGATCTGTTTCCTGTAGGTGCATATGTTTTATGTAATTTTGCTGTTTTAAAAAAATACTTGAGATTTATTTGTATGTGTCTGCATAAGTGTATATGTTCCACATGTGCATAGCTTTTGCAGACTAGAAAAGGTCATCAATTACTGTCAACCATACAGATGTTGGGAATCATACCCAGGTCCTCTGGAAGAGCAGTCTATGCTCTTGCCCATTGAGCCATCTCTAGTCCCTTAGATGGAATAGATTTGTGAGTGAAAATAGTCATGTGCAATATGCAGTAGAAGAAAAGCACAAAAATCAGGAAGCCTTACTAAATTTGTGATCTATATATTTTTTCCAGACAGTGCTTTTTCTTTAGTCCTAGCTGACTTATTGTGTATTAGGCTGGCCTTGAACTAGTCTTTATCTGTTTTTACCTCTCAAGTGCTGGGATTATAGGTGTGACCCACTATGACTGACCCTGAATGTGTGCATTTGTGGGGCGGGGTTAGAGGGGGTGTTATAGTGGCTAGAAAACAACCTATGGTATTGTTTCTCTGGAGAGCCTCCCTCCTGGTGTGTTTCACTCCCTTGCTCCTTTTTGAGACAGGCTGTTAGAAAAGGGGTGGGGTTTGCACCTTAGTCTAGGCTGACTGTTCAGAGAGCCCCAGGGGAGCCTGTTCTTCCTTCCCAGCACTGGGATCACAGACTTACACAACCAGGCTTGGCCTTTTCTTATATGGATGCTGGAGATGCAGCTCTGGCTGTCATATCTGTGCAGCAAGCTTATTGCTGACTGAACTATCTCCCTCATCTGAATCCTTATCTTAGTAAGAGGGGTAAAACCTAATTTCATTGTTTCCATCTCTAAAAGGAAACATTTGGGCTAGATTCTCCAAGTTCTTGTAAACCTTCGCATTTTATGATTTTGTGTGCTGTTGGTTTTTGTTAACTTGACACAAACCAGAGTCATCTGGGAAGAGGGAACTTCAGTTGATGACCTGCCTGGATCAGATGGATCTCTGGGCAAGCCTTTGGGGGTATTTTCCTGATTAGTGATTGATATGGGAAGGCCCAACCCTCTGTGGCTGGCACCACCCCCTGGGCAAGTGGTCCTGAGTTGTGGAAGAACTCAAGACAGCAAATAACATTCCCCATTGTCTCTCTTCCTGCCTTCTTGAGCTTGTGCCCAGACTTCCTCTGATGATGGACTGTAGCCTGTAAGTCACGTAAACCCTTCCCAAAGGTGATTTTGGTCAGGGTTTTATCACAGGAACAGATAGGAGCCAGAGATTCATGTTATAGCCTAGGGTGACCTAGAGCTGACTTTGGAACCCGAGCTGGCCTTGAATTTGTGGCACTCCCGCTTCAGTATCTGGGGTAAGGAGTTACAGATGGGAGAGCCAAGATGGCTTGGTGTGTGTCTGTTACCTTTTGAGAGATGACAGTATAATAAACTGATCCCCTGCCCATATTTTAAATTTGTATGTGCATGATTGATGTGCATATTCATGTAAGTATGGGCATGTGTGTATCATGGCATCCATCCTGAGGCCAGATGAGAGTCTCAGGTATTGAGCTGCCGTGCTGACTTTGTGTGGGTTCTCCAGGGTTCTCACCTACGTGGCCTTTTCACCAGCCTCTCTCCATGGGTGCTTGAGCCCGTGTGTACACACACACACACACACACACACACACACACACACACACTTTTGTGCATGGGTATGTATACTTGATTAAATTTTTATTTAGATTCATTTTAAATTGAACTAAATAGAATTCCTTTAGGAAAATTATCTAATAACATTAGTGAAATATATAACCCTTTATGATTTAGGCCTGTAATTGTTTCTATGAAAAATGTGTTTAAAAAATGTATAAAGGTCATAGGGTGCAATGGTAGAGGTGGCAGGAGAGTTGTTGGTGAGAGATGAGCAGCAGCAGCTGTAGCTGTCACCACCATAGCCACAGCCACTAGAGCTTGGTGCTGCAGTGCTACCCTTGGCTCCATGGGGAGCTCACCGCCTGCTTGAAGCACAACCTGGCTCTGCTGGCCTGATCGCCTGCTAACAGCCAGCTAACCGCAGCTACAGCTACAGCTACAGCTGCTGGTACAACCTTGTCCTTAGAGCTGTTCGCCTCAGCACTGTCCTTATGCCCAGGAACCTGGATGGTTTTGTTCACAGCCGGCCTGCCCTTTTTTGACCCACACACCTCTAGCACAACAAACAGGAAAGTTAATGAAGCCACAGTACCATGTTGGCTCTTACCTACTCAGGCACCCTTGTTGTGGGCAGTTTGCTGTTGCTATCAAATACATGGATGAAGGACTGGATTCCCATCCGGGAAGAGCTGCCCAGTGGCATCCAAGTGCCTGAGGGAGTAGTCCTGGTAACGAAGGTCAGCTTGGGTATCTCTGGTGTCATTAAGTTCCTGGACTGGTTCCAGAGGCCTAGACCACATTGATCCTGGAGAGATCTGAGCTGTGGCTAAAACTGCTTTGAATTTATCATGAAAAGGGAACTTTGTAAGAGGAGCGAACCCACGGTTTGCAGGCTCTGGAAACCACGGGGGCATTGCTATAGCTGCAGGTAGCTCTATTGCTACATCAGGATGGAGAATATCTTAAAAATGGTTTTTTAGATGTATGCATATGAGTGTTTTTGCTTTTATGTTTGCACCATGATGTGCCTGGTTCCAGTGGAGATGAGAAGAGTGCGTCATAACTGAAGGAACTGGAGTTACAGATGGTTGTGGGCCATGATGTGGGTGCTGGAAATGAAACCAGGTCCTTGGCAAGTGCTCTTCAAGGAGGAGAGCATAACTGATGTAAGTTTGTCAGAGGTGCCACTCAAGGACACTTAACTCACTGGAACCAGAGTGTGTAGCACTGGAGAGTGATCTGCTACAGTTACTACCATGGAGGCCAGCAGCTGCCTGGTTCCTGTCAATCCTGCTGGAACACATTGTATATTAAGATGCTACTTTTAGACACTAATAAAGTCATCACCAAGGGCCAAGTTTTCTTTAAGCAGAGGTGGGCATGGTGGCACATACCTTTAATCCTAGCATTTGAGAGCAGAGGCTGTTGAATCTCTGAGTTTCAGGCCAGCCAAGGCTATACATGGAGACCTTGTCTTTTTGTTTTTGTTATTGTTTGAGGCAGGGTCTCATTATATAGTTTTGGCTGGTCTGGAGAGATCCCCCCTGCCACTGTCTCCTGAGTGCTGGGCTTAAAGGTATGTACCATAATGCCTATCTGAGACTCGTAAAATCAGTATTTCATTAGATGGTCTTAGCTTTGAGATCATCATATGGGCAATCCTTACAAGAAATCCAGGACCTCGATGGATTCAAGATGTAGGTCCTTCTATTCCAGGAAACTGCTGAGATTAATTTTCTAAGGCCTTTCTGGAAGTACACTTTCAGATGCTTGAGGGAGGAGAAGCTCCCCTCTCCAGGTTCCTGTTACCACTAACAGTTCCTGCTATAGGAAATGCACAACTGACTTCAGACTGGGTCCCTGGAGGCTGCCTCCTAGGAGCAGAGAAGAGGCTCAGTTCCAGGTACCCTGATACTCGCTGATGTCCCTGGGGCCTCTTGCCTCCTTACCAAATGGGTCTCTTGGACGATTCAGAGGGGCATTGCTGACTCATGCAACTTCAAAGCAGTTCTGAGTTAGTTTCTGTAGCATACCTTTGCAAGCACTTGGGAAACTGAAGCAAGATGATCAGGAGTTCATGAGATCCTGTCGAAAGGGAAGGCAGGTGTACAGTAAAAACAAAAAGTAACTTAGAGAGAAAGAGAGACAGAGACAGAGAGAGAGAGAGAGAGAGAGAGAGAGAGAGAGAGAGAGAGAGAGAGAGAGAGCGCACGAGAGCAAATGTTACAGCAAACACTGGATGTTGGATGTTGAAGATAACTTTCAGGAGTTCTCTCCTTCCGCTGTGGGTTCAGGGTGAGTCAGGTTGCTAGGCTTTTGTAGCAAACATTTTTACCAGGTGAGCCATTTTACCAGCCTAAGAAAAGCAGTTTACCTTCTAGATCCTCTCTGGGGTGGGGGCTGTGTGTGTGTGTGTGTGTGTGTGTGTGTGTGTGTGTGTGTGTGTGTGTGTGTGTGTGTGTGTGTGTGTGTGTTCCCCATTAACCTTTGTTATTGTTAGAGAAAACCCAGCAAAGTCCCACATTCTGTACTCAGCAAGACACAAGATGAGTGGACCAGAGTTTCTTACAGGGGCTGACAGCAGAAATGCCCTAGGCTTCAGGCCACCCTCTCACATGGTGTTCCTTCTCCAAAGGTACAGTAATGGGGCTGCCTGTTAAGGAAGTGAACTGGCATCTTAGTCTTGATATCACTCCTAGTTAGATAAGTCTTCAGGAAGCCCTTGAAGGTGGTCTCTTCCTACACTCTACATCTGTGGGGCTGTTTTGAGTAGGATGTATGGGCTGCTGGTTCTGTATGGGCGAAATATTGTATAGGGAAAGTAAAAGAAGTCTTACTAGTTTTTTTGGTTTTTGTTTGGTTTTTCGAGACAGGGTTTCTCTGTGAAGCTTTGGAGGCTGTCCTGGAACTAGCTCTTGTAGACCAGGCTGGCCTCAAACACTCAGAGATCCGCCTGTGCCTCTGCCTCCCGAGTCCGAGTGCTGGGACTAAAGGGGTGCACCACCACTGCCCAGCTGTCTGACTAGTTTTTAATGCTTGGCTTCTGTTGCTTTTAAGCAAACTTTTTTCTTTGAGACAGTCTCTCTGTGTAGCACCCCTGTCTGTCCTGGAACTCATTCTGTAGACCAGATTGGCCTCAGACTCACAGAGATTTGCCTGCCTCTGCTTCCTGAGTGCTGGGATTAAAGCATGTACTGCCATGCTAGCCTTTTTTTTGGGGGGGTATTTTATTTGTTTTGTTTTTGTGTGTGTGTGTGTGTGTGATGGGTGTTTCTCTGTAAAACAACTCTAGCTGCCCTGGAACTTGCTTTGTAGAGCAGGCTGGGTGTAACTCACGGAGATCTGCCTGCCTCTGCCTCCCAGATGCTGGGATTAATGGTGTGCACCACCACTGTCTGTCTGGTTTAGATTTTTCAAAAAAAAGTTATTGCAATTCGTTTATTTTAGTGTGTATAGGACAGGAGTTGGCTCTCTTCCACCACGCAGGACTCAGAGATTGAGCTCCGGTCATCAGGCTTGGGATGAGATGCTGAGACATCTTCACTGGCTCATTTTAATAAAACTGTAGAATGAGAGTTTGGTTCTTTCATTTCTGTTGTCATCATTAACCAGAAAGAACTTATTTATTGTTTGTCTTGTGAAATATAACTTAAATACATTACTTACTTGGAGATCACATTTACTGCAATAGCTTTTTAGTCTGTTTAAGATTCAGTGATCAGGGTAGTTCTGCAACTGATATATCACTTACAATGTCTTACTGCTTCATGCCTTAGTTTTATAGAATATTGAAAACAGAAAGAGGATTTTTATCTCACTTTTAGAGACAATCTTTTGGGACTGGAGAGGTGACTCAACAGTTAAAAACATGGGCTGTTCTAACAGTGGGCCCAGGTTCAGTTCCCAGCACCCACATGTCAATGCAACAGTTGGTAACTCCAGTACTAGGGTATCTGACTCCCTCTTCTGGCCTTGAAAAACCTAAAATATAAACAAAGTTTCCTGTTATAGTTCTCTGTTGCTATGACTGTTATTGCTATACTGTGTTATGGGATGCCTTCCTAATAAAATTCTACTGTCAACTTCATTAGTTATCATAAGTGTTGGAAATAAAGTGTGTGCTGGCTTTGGTCTTCATAAAGACAAATGCCATCATCTCTTACACCAGTTAAGTCACTCGCTCGTGTCGCTGAGCAGTTGCTGTCAGAGCTTCGGTTTGAACTTGAGTATGTGTAACTACAGAGCCTGAGCTGCTTCCACTATGTACATTTAAGATTGCTAGTTAGCATAGTTTTCAAAATTTTGCTTCCCCCTCTGTTGCTGTGCTTTTCTTTTCCTGCTGTTGTTTTGCTTTGTCTTTTTCCTTGTTTTATTGATATTTATTATTGTATGTGTGTGTCTTAGGGTTTCTGTTTCTAAGAAAATATTATTTCTGTTGTGGTAAAACACTATGGCTGAAAGTCACCTGGGGGAGGAAATGTTTTATTTCAGCCTGTGGTTCACCTTACAGTCCACCAAAGAAGGGAGTCAGAGCAGGAACTCAAGGCAGAAGCCATGGAGGAGCTTCCTTAGCCAGGGACCACTAGCCCAGGGGTGGCATTACCCACAATGGTTGGGCCCTTCCATATTAATCACTTATTTAAGAAAATGTCCCACAGATTTGCCAACAGGCCAATCCTATGGGGACATTTTCCCAGTTAAGATACCCTCTTTCCCAGGCTAAGAAAAAACCAAATAGAGCATGAGTGTTTGTTTGCAGGTGTGTAGGTGTGTGTGTGTGTGTGTGTGTGTGTGTGTGTGTGTGTGTGTGTGTGTGTGCATGTGTACAACATGTATGCATCGTGCTCGTAGGGCACAAAGGAGGTATTGGGGCCCCTGGAGCTGCAATTAGAAATGACCTGTTGATGGGAATTGAACCTTGGCCCTGTGCAAGCACAGCAGGTGATCTTAACCTCCCAGTCATCCCTCTGACATCAGCTCTCCTGTTCTTGAATATTAAGTGATGAAGACTTTGTAGTGCTGTACAAGATATAGGTTGTTGTTACTGTAGGAGCACTTGTGCTAGGTTTTTCTCGTTTATCAAGGAAAAGAATGACGGAATACTAAAAAACAAAAGGCTGTGTATGGGTCTGCATAGCCTGGATCTCAGGAGCACAAGTAACAAGTTCCAAGATCCTCCCAGTCCAGCAGTTTACATCCTTATGAACTTAGTTGAATGAAGCTCAGGTCTTCTTTGTTGTTGTTTTGTTTTTTGAGGCAGGGTTTCTTTGTGTAGCTCTTGCTGTCCTGGAACTCACTCACTGCAGAGCAGGCTGGCCTCAAGGCTGGAGATCTGACATCCTCTGCTTCTCAAGTCCTGAAATTAAAGGTGAATGCCACCACAGCCTGGCTCTAAGTTCTTAATATATATCAGTTTTTCCTGATTTAAAGACCATTTACCCTTTCAGCAAATTATGTCTACTTGAATGAACAAACATCTAGAGGAGGGGTCGGGGTCAGCTATTTTAAATACTGTCTGTCTCATGCCTGTCAAATCACATCTGTCTCTTTATGCGAAAGATTTGCTTTTACATTCCTAGTATTACCCCCTCACCACCGCTTTTTTTCTTAATTTTAAGACAGGGTCTTACTATGTAGCCCTGACATTCCTGGAACTCACTATATTACCAGGTTGGCTTCTAACTCACAGAGATCCACCTGCCTGTGCCTCCCTGGTGCTGGGATTAAAGGTGTGTGCCACCACATGCCTGACTAATTCTGAATCTTAAAAAAAAACGTTTATATTATGACTACCCTATTTTGTCCTTCTGCTTACATGTTCTAGGAATTAAAGAAGTGAGCAGGGGGAATGCAAAGTAAACTATTTGCAATTTATCTGGAGAGTGAGTAACATAAACTAGTAGAGATACACACTGTTAGCTCTCAAACCCTGACCAAAGGCTAAGTGAGGAGCCTTCTGACACATCAGAGCAGACACTGGTCAGATTCTCCCAGCATCCCACAGTCCCAACCTGTTATGGGGTCCTCCTGACTAGCGTACCCCGCCACCTAAGCCAGCCATTTTGGCTATGCTAGCCCATTTATCTTTTGGCCTCTTAGCTTCCTGGCTCTTCCCTCTCCCATGGCCCAGTCAGCCTGCTGGTCATGCCTACTATGTACTCTCCCAGATGTCTCTGCCTCTAGCTATATTCTCCTTTTTATCTACAATATGCCTTCTTTACCACATCCTCCTTCCCTCCCGCCCACCCACCCACTCTTTCTTTACCTTTGGTTTTTTGAGACAGGGTTTCTTTGTTTAGCAATCCTGGCTGTTCTGGAACTTGCTTTGTAGACTAGGCTGGCTTCAAACTCACAGAGATCTGCCTGGCTCTACCTCCCCAGTGCTGAGATTAAAGGCGTTCACCACCACTGCCTAGCATAAAATCATTTTTAATTGGTAGGGACCAAGGAATTCTCAAAAGGGGAGTATATGATTTTGGCAAGTAGAGTTGGGTTGGACAAAGGCATTCTTAACTGTAATTAGCAAAAATGTTGAGATACTGCATTTGAGTAAGGAATCATTCTGGCATGACATTGATGAGCAGTGGAAGAAGAGACAGAAAAATCCAGTATTGACCACAGAAATTTTGAGTGGTCTACCAGTGTGACAGAACTAAACCTGAAGAAAAGACAGTGCCTTTCTGGACCTCATTTGGAAGAATAGCCTTTCCTTTGCTTGCCTTTGATATGCAGTGTAAACAAAGCTCTGCCAAGCCTACCATCCCCCTTTTGTCCATTTCAGGGTCCTCTGAGCTGTGTGAGATACATTCAGTTATGCTTCTTCCTTTGCAAAATTAGTGTGTTCACATGATCAGACATGTGAAAATGGAAGCCTTACACCTTACAATCTTCAACGAACACATGAGAGAGCAAAGAAATTTCTGGAAGTCTCCTACCGATCATGGCATTCCCTGTACTTCTGTGAGGCATAGCTATACCCTGTTTTCCCAAGCCTGGACTTATTAAACTATGTCCTCCTTTAGTCCGTGTAGTGGAACTTCTAGGCCCTGCTAACACCATTGGCATTTTCTTTTTTTAGTTAGGCAGGAGCAAGTCAGGTTTGTTTAATATTTTTTAAGCAAAAGAGTGATTATTTTGAAGAGATTTAATTAATGTGTTGCCCTTTTGAGATACTCATAGTTTTAGCTTTTTAAAAATGAATAAGCAAACCAATGGATTGTGTTAGGGTTTTGAACTGTGGTCCTCTGCAAGAGCAATAAGTGTTCTGTTGACCCATCTCTCCAACCACCAGTGAACCTTTTAAAAGAACCTCATTTTTACTAAACTGGGTAGTGAGTCAGAGTATGTGATAGGATGACCTTGAAGCTGTGATCCTCCAGTCTCCACCATCTCAGTGCTGGGATTACAGGCATGAGCCACCATGTGTGCTTTATCCAGTGCTGGGGGTTGAGGATAGGGCTTTGCATATTCCAGGCAACAACTTTGCCAGTTGAGCTATGTCCTCAACCCCTAACTCAGTTTAATCATTTCCCACATCTTAGTAAAATCACCAATTCGACTTTACTAATATATTTAATCCAGGTCAGAGATCTTTTTCTGTAGGGCTTTATTAAGTCTTAAAGATTGCCTTTGTTTCTGTTACACAGTGCGTGATGCTCATTTCTGCTCTGTTCCTGTATTCTGTTCTTGGAGGTTTGTAGTGGCCCTGTTTTCACTCTACAGTAACTGGCTGTCTTCTAAGCCAGGTGTGCATGTCCTCTACTTTTTTTATTCATTCATTCATTCATTCATTCATTCATTCATATTACTATTTTTACTCCTTAACTTACTTGAGCACAGTTCATTGTTTGCATTCTTGGGTGGCCGAAATGATCATGCTGCTATTTGGCTTAGGACAACTTGGACCCCCTCCCCCCATATGTCTCTCTCTCTCTCTCTCTCTCTGTCTCTATGGAGTGTGTGTGTGTGTGTGTGTGTGTGTGTGTGTGTGTGTGTGTGTGTGTGTGTAAACAGTTTCTCTTGTTTTAAAATCTGACTGGATGTACGGGTGTTTATATATACAGACATGCGTTCACACTGGCATACATATGCACATACAGACATGTGTGTTCATATTAGTGTACATATGCACATACAGTAGCCTCTGTTTTCATGGACTGCATCAGGAAGATTTTATCAATGCTTCCACTCTGTTCTAAACATTTTTTTGTTGCTCTTTGTCTTGTGTGTTGTAGGTGCATGTGGAGGCCAACACTCAATCTGTGGCCCTCAGGAGCCACTACCTTATTGTTTTGTTAGTGTGTGTGCATGTGTGGAGGAAAGGGGGCCGCTTTGGTGGAGTTGGTTCTCATTTCCCCCTTTGTGTGTGTCCCAGATGGTCAGCTGCTTTACAGCTCAGCCATCTTGGTGGCCCCCCTTTTTTTGAGATAGGTTCTCTCATTGGATCCTGAGGCTTGAATGCCAGTTCTGCTAGCTGCCTATCAAGCTTTAGGCTTTTCTAGAATCTTGTGTTTTTGGAGTCATGTAGTGTGTGGTGTTTTAAACTGTGTTCTTTCAGTTAGTGATACTCATGTAAGTTTTCTGTCTTTGCATGGCTTCATAGCTCCTTCCTCCTTCTTAGCATTGAGAATATCCTATCCGTTGGATGTATCAGAGTTTACATTCATCCGCTGAAGGATACTTTGATGCTTCCTTCTGTTTTAGATAATTATGAATGAACCTGGTATAGCTATTATGCATGTGTTTTTGTGTAGATCTAAGTTTGTATTTTTTGGATAAAAACTAAGCAGTGAAATGTATTGACTCATAAAAATATGTGTGGTATTGTAAGAAAACACCCACATGTCTTCTCGCACTCCCGCTAGCAATAAATGAGAATCCCTGCTGTTCCGCTTGCTTACCAGCATTTAACAGGGCTGTCAATGTTCTGGATTTTGGCCAATTTAATAGCTACATAGTGACATCTTGTGGTTCGAAGTTCTAGTGACAGATAGTGTGAAGCATATCTTTGCATGAATATATTTATTTTATTGAGTTTTGAGACAGGGTTTCTCTGTGTAGCCTTGGCTGTCCTGGAACTCCCTCTGTAGACTATGCTGTCCTCAAACCCAGAGATCCTTCTTCTTCTCCCTCCCCAGTGCTGGGATTAAAGGCGTGTGCCACCACCTAGTCGTCTGTATATTTTTTATTGTGAGGTCTTTGACCTGTCTTTACCCAGTCTGGCTTTGTTGCCCATCTTTAGAGGAGTCTGTATTGACTAACAGTAATTGATGGTTATTTTTTCACTTGTGTGGTTTGTGTTTCTGTTTTCCATAGTGTCTCTGGAAGAACATTAATGAACCTAGCTCACCAGCATTTCCTTTGACATATTACCTTTGTGTGGAATCAGTGGCTCCCACTTCATGTAGATCTCCAGTGTCTTCCAGCAGTTTTAGTAGCTTCTCCTTTGTTTGAGCATGCCTAGCCAGTTGTGGTGTTGTCTGTTGAAAATACTCTTCTCCCTTTACTTTCACTCAGTTGTCAAACATCAACTGCTTGCTGTAAGGTGGGTGTGTTTCTGGATGCCAGTTTTGTCCTTCTGATCTTTTCTTTTGCCAATAACCATCTTGATACCTTTTAATACTTTCTAAATAAAATTGTGCTTACATCGTTTGGCTTTTCAAACAGTGTATTGCTCTTACAGTAGAATATTTCGTGCTCTTATTCTAAGGCTTATGATGAGAAGACAGGTTAGAAAATTTAATCTAAACTTTAGATTAGACTGTGAAAAATAAAAGTATACTTTTTTTCTTTTTGTCTCACTATGTAGCTCTGGCTGTCTTGGAACTTACTGTATGGACCAGGCTGACCTTGAAGTCACATAGGTCTGCTTGGCTCATGCCTTTAATACCATGTACACTTTACAGTCAAGACCAGAAGGGGTCTGAAAGCTTGATAGTTACCAAGCTTGCAGCGATTAACTTTGAACTTCTATCTTTTGAGCATGTAACCTCACTTTACCATAGCTGTGCCGTGTTGAAGAATTGCATGGAATTTAAAGGAGACAGTTAAGATTGGATTTTCAGTTTCTCAGGACTAGTGAGACCGCTCATCAGGTCAGGGAACCTGCTGCACAAGCTTGTTGGCCTGAGTGCAAACTCCAGAGTGCATGTGAAAGATAAAGGAAAGCACTGACTCCACAAAGTTGTCTGCAGACATCCACATGCACGCTGCAGTGTGTGCACACCTGCTCCCCTCCCCGCCAGTCTCAGAGAGGCACACATGCACTAAGGAGGAAGAGGGAAGGATGTGAATGTATCGTTTTCATATTGAAATGTGTTACCAAAAGTAATTTCACCGTTGCTTATTATGCTTTAATGTGGCTGCTGGAAAATGCAGATTTGCAAATGGCATTAATATTTCTGTTAGAAAGATCTGATTGAGAATGCCATTCTCGTTATCACATGATTATTGCCCAGATTAGGGTAACACTTAGGAAAGAAAGTAGGGAGAAGTTTTTAAGGGATTATGCAATACCCATATGCACTGTAAAACCTCTGTTGTTTACAAGATTGTGTGTTTCCAGTATAGTTTTGTAATAATAATAAGGGACATATTTTGAAGGCAAGGGACATATTGCTTTGTTTTCATTGTGCATATATTTATCCTTGATTAGATTCATAGCAAGTTGACTGAACGAACAAAAATTAATAAAATAGTATGCATTTCATAAAGTTGTTTGATTTTTTTTGTTTTGTTTTGTTTTGTTTTTTGAGATAGGGTTTCTCTGTGTAGCTTTGGAGCCTATCCTGGCACTCGCAATGGAGACCAGGCTGGCCTCGAACTCACAGAGATCCACCTGCCTCTGCCTCCCAAGTGCTGGGATTAAAGGCGTGCGCCACCAACGCCCGGCAAGTTGTTTGAATTTTTAGGCTATAGATCAGTAAGTTCTTATGCCCTATAGTTTACTAGCTAGCCCTGTTCTTCCTAAAATGTAGAAGGTTAAGGGAACTAGTATCTAGTCTTACTGTAGTCTGTGTAGTCATTTTCTTTCTTTTTTTTAAGTGAGAAGTTTTAGAAAGGGAAGTGGGGGGAGAAAAAAGAGGTAAAGAGACACACTGACACAGAGAGGACAGAAAGAGAAGAGGGAGACAGGGAAAGTCCTGTCTGCTCCAGGGGAACAGCAGGAAAGAGAGAGCGGAAGAGCTCTGTGTAGTCATTTTCTGTCTTCATTTAATTCCTATGATAATCCTGTGAGGGTGGTGTCCCCCACCGTCCCTCAGGGTTGGAAGTTTGTTAACAGGATGAATGTGCTCAGTTTTAGAGCTGTGACTTTCCAGCCTATTTATCTGCTTCAGTAGAGATAGCCTATTGTATGTAATTGGAATCAATCCTGTATTGTGGTTGACATGAAATCAGTGAAAAATAATCATTGAAATGAAATGTGCAGTGATAAATTTTGATCTGTATTGTGTGCTCAGTGAAAGAAATGTAGAGATGTGTCCTAAAACTGAGAAAGAAAAATGACATATTTTTTCTGGTCATCATGATTTTTGTGTGTATGGTGTTTTATTTTGTTTTTGTTCTTTAGTTGTTTTGTCTTTTGGGGGCGGGATCAGGTGTTAATATCTTGCCCTTGGCTGCCCTGGACTTGGTGTGTAGACCAGGCTGGCCTCCAGCTTGCTGCAATTTGCCTGCCTCTGTCTCCCTCTATTCTGGAATCAAAGGCGTATATAGTTCACTCTTCAAGTTCTTGGAGAAAAAAAGATTGTAACAGTTTTTAATTTTTTTTTATCTTTTCAGATAAAATCAAAGACAAAATTAAAGAGAAAGACAAAGAAAAAGAGAGAGAAAAAAAGAAGCATAAAGTAATGAGTGAGATCAAGAAAGAAAATGGAGATGTAAAGATTTTGCTGAAAAGTAAGTTTCTATTTAGTGAACATTTTCTACATTTTATAATGTTCAGCCTACTTAGTAGCCAAGCTCTTAAAGTAAGAAATCTTATTTGCTACTGAATTTTGCTAAGAATAACAACACTGCAAAAATGAAGAGTAAAATCTACTTGAAGTCTGCGTGGTGACCTGCTTTGGTATATGCATTCAGTGAGTTATTAAAGTTTTCATGGCTAAGCTTCACTAAACAGATAACTATTTTAAAAATAAGTTGTATGATTTGGTGTATGCATTGTAGTTTGTAATCATATTTATATAGTTTGATATGGTGACAGAGATGTTCTTGTTAACAGAAATTAGAGCATAGTCACTCTTTATAGAACAGGGCTGTGAGAAACACTTCACTCTGAGCTAAACCAGAAGGGGTACTAGTTTATTCTCTTGCTTGCTTGCTTGCTTAATAATATCTTGATTTTTGTTGTTGTTTGTTTTTTTTTTTTTTTTTTTTTTCTTTTCAAGACAGAGTTTCTCTGTATAGCCCTGGCTGTCCTGGAACTCACTCTGTAGACCAGGCTGGCCTCGAACTCACAGAGATCCATTTGCCTCTGCCCCCTGAGTGCAGGGATTAAAGGCCTGTGCAATCTACTCCTTCGGCCAAGAGTTCAGTTCCTTTTAGGTCTTAAAAAAAAAAAAAAAACCTCAAAATGTCCTCTTTGTTTCTTGTTACTCTGTTGTTAAAACTGTGTTTAGTTATTGTTTATACATGAGGAAGGGTAGGGCAGTAACAAAATAAATCCTATTAAAAAATCAAAACTTAACGTTACAGTAGAGATAAGAACAGTCTTAATTCACTTAGGTAGTAAAGAATAAATCAGTGACGTTCTTTTGTTAGGCAGCTGGGAAGGCATTGGTTGTTCTGTTAGATTGACAGTTGTTGATTAGAACCCTTTGCCTTTCACTAATTTAGGTGTCGATAAACATTTGTATCCACAAGGATGAAAAAACACTGCAATATTGGATATGAAACACAGTGACTAATTTATATTACTTATGATAAATGTGGACTCTATTTTCATTTCATGCTTTGTCATATTTACAAATAGTCTTTGTTTCTTTATATAATAAACTTTTCTACAAGTCAGAATTTTATATTCAGAGGTTTATTTATTTTATGTATGTGTGCCTGAGTGTACATATGTTTACCACATGCACGTAGTGATCAGAAGAGTATGTCAGAACCCCTGGAACTGGAGTTATTGGTGGTTGTGAGCTCCTCAGTGTGGGTGCTAAAAACTGAACCTGGGTCCTTCAGAAGATAGCAAATGTTCTTAACCATAGAGCCAGCTCTCCAACCCCAGAATTTTCTTTGCACCTTAAAAGGAATATATCCTTGACGAGGTGATGACTTCTTGGTTAATGTTCTCAATCCTTTTTTGTTTCTTTTGCCCCTGTGGCTTTGTTACTGTTGTTGTTTCATTATTATTTTCTAAAATTTTTATTTATTTATTTTAGTTTTGCTTTGAGACAGGGTCTCATTATGTAACCTTGGCTGGCCTGGAGCATGCTGTGTAGACTAGGTTGGCCTAAAAGTCATATATATCCTCCTCCTTCTACATTTGGAGTACTGGGGTTTAAAGGCATGTACCTTCATTCCTGGCTGTAGTTTTATCCATTATTTTTTTTTAAATTATGTATATGAATGCTTTGCCTGCATACATGTATGTGTTCTGTGTCTGTGCCTGGTGCTGGTGGATACCAGAACAAAATGTCAGATCCCCTAAAACTGGAGTTACAGGAGGTTGTGAACAACCATGTGGGTGCTGGGAACTGAACTCAAGTCCTCTGCAAGAGCAGCCAGTGCTTTTAACCACTGAGCCATTTTTTCCAGCCCCCAGGGTCTTAAGGGTCCAGGGTTGACCTCAGACTGGATATGCAGAAATGACATTATACTTCTGATTCACTTGCCTCCAAGTCCCAAGTTCTGGGATGACAGCTGTGCACCACACCCTGTAATGTGTGGTACCAGGGAATATAGCCCATCCCTCTCTCCTGATTTCACTGCGCTGTGGAATAGACTGTAAGCCTTTGAGGCAGGACTTGAATACTGCAGTTATGCTGTTAAGCAGCTAGTGATTAATGCTGAAAATGTTTACTTAGCTGAACCCTATTGGTTTAGCCAAAAAGTTGTTTTGTTCTTTATTTGAATGTTCAGTGAATATTCAAGCTCATATATTCTTCATTTGCGATTAGGTCCCTAGAGACCATATACATGAAAATATCCTATTGAACTGAGAATTTTCTAGGAATATGCAATATTTATCTTGATTTTGAAGCAGATGAAAAATTTAGGAGACATTTTGAACTGAGTAAAGGAGAAACTAGTGATGAAAAGAAACAGAATGAAGTTGGTTTAGAAATTAATTTGTAACTTTTAGGATGACTAGCAAATGTTAAGGAAATGATTACTGTACAGAGGAGGTAAGTAATAATTTATATTGCTGTGAAGATTATGTAAGTAAAAGTGTGGAATGTCAGATTCACTCAGTAGATAGGAATCTTAGAAACAACTTCGAAAGAGTAATTTTGGGATTAAAAAGCAACAAAACCAACACTATCCATCGGTCCTCAATATACAATATATAGGTAATCATACCAGTAAAAGCATGATTCCCTTGGAATGGGAATTCATGTGTTGGCTTTTACTGCCCAGCAAAACCAATCTGTTTAGTATTGTGTGGACATGTTCAGAGAATAGAATAGTCAACTTTTTAGAGGCAGTGTGCTCTTAGTGTGCCACACGAAGGCTATCCTCTGGCCTCCACCCATGCTTGTACCACCCTACAAACCCATGCAGTCCTAAAAGCTGAAATTGCTTCCTGAAGACCATAGATTGGAAATCAGTAAACTGTTACTGCTTCTGTTTTCTCTGTGTGGTCATAGAGTGGAATGTATTATTTCCTATATTGGATATGAAAGAAGATCCAGTTTTGTGGGTAATTTTTTTTTAACTTTGTTAGCGTGAAAGATATATCAAGGTTAGTGATAGAAATTAGTGTCAGTGAACACTTATTAATTTTATTTTATTTTTTCCCTGAGAGTATCTCTGTGTAGCCCTGAGTGTCCTGGAACTCATTCTGTAGACCAGGCTGGCCTTGAACTTAGAGCTCTGCCTGTCTCTGCCTCCTGAGTGCTGAGATTAAAGGTGTGTACCACCACTGCCTAGCAAACTTTTAATTTTAAAGCAAGTATTTCATAATTTGCCACCCAAAGCATATGCTTCTGTACTCTTCCCTTCCCCTCTCCTCACTCCTCTTCCTCCCCACTCTCTCCTTCAGTCCTCCTCCCTCTCTCCTCTCCCTCTCACCTTCTTTTTTTTTTTTCTTTCAGGCAATCCTTTCTAGGCTGTTCTGGAGGTTGCTGTATAGCCCTTACTGGCCCAAGCTCTCTGGTTTTTCGAGACCCAGTTTCTCTGTGTAGCTTTATAGACCAGGCTGGCCTCGAACTCACAGAAATCTGCCTGCCTCTGTCTCCTCAGTGCTGGGATTAAAGATGTGCACCACCATCACCTGGCTGCTGGTCCAAGCTCTTTATCCTTTTGCTTTAGGGCTCCTGAGTTACCGGGGTCATATGTACACCACCCTGTTTGCTATATGTGCTTTTGATGTGCCTGTTTCCCTCCCTTCCTTCCTTCCTTCCTTCCTTCCTTCCTTCCTTCCTTCCTTCCTTCCTTCCTTCCTTCCTTCCTTCCTTCCTTCCTTATCTTTTGTGAGTGTCCCTTTATCTCTTGTTGAACGTGTATCTGAGTTTTCCTGTTCCTATTTCTTTTGCTTTCAGTTTGGCACCTCCCACTTCGACCCCTAGGTCTTCCTTCGTATGTGGAGCCCTCCACCGCTGTCTGTGTGTCCTTGTCTGTGTATGTGGAGTCCCCCAGCCCAGTCAGTGTGTCCTTGTCTGTGTATGTGGAGTTCCCCCAGCCCAGTCTGTGTGTCCTTGCCTGTTCTGCACTCCAGCATCCTTTACTTTGAGTCATATATAATTTGAGTGTTGTTCCTTAGACAGCAGTTCTGTTTCTGTTCTAAGTTTATCTCAAGGGCTTTTATTACATCAGAATCATTGGGTTTTCTTAGAATTACAGGCTTAGAGTAATGTGAACTTTTGGTAAATATTGATATTCCTTAATGTACTTTAAATTTTTCTATATAGGCATGTAATGAATTACATATGAAGAAACCAATGAATGAGAGATTATATATCTTTCCAGTGCAAGCTAGTTCCTAGGTTTGGTTTAATGTAAAGAGCATATTTAACCTCTGTTCTTTGGGGGTTTCTAAGCCTACATTCTGATTCTTTGAAGAGGTGGGAAGACTCACAGGGCCCAGCACAATAGTTGTTCTTATGTCATGATTTATTATTATGAAAGGATACAAAGGAAAATAAGCATAGAGGCAAAAGAGCATAGGATAATATCTGTGGGACTTGAAACATAAGTTTCTAAGAATCCTCTCTAAGTGGAGCTCTGTAGAATATGCCTAAAGGAGTAAATTGTGACAGTGTGCATAGAATGTTGTGGATTGGGCAGCTCATCAGTGACTCAGGGTTCACCACCATCTGCCTACTGTGGACCAAAAAAAAAAAAAAAAAAAAAAAAAAAAAAAAAGTGCTCAGCATATAGAAAACAAGTACTCACATACAAAATATTATTTGTGCAAATGACAACAGGGGAGCACATAATAGGAACCCTTCAGAATTCAAAGTTTGCAAACGCCAGGCAAGGGCCAGCCTAGCAAGCAGTCTTAGGCATATCATCTCTGCACACTGTAATAGTTAATTACAAAGTAATTTGCCAGCATTATTTAGCTCCTTGATGCCCACCTTAGGAGTCTGCTATTCATTTATTAGTTTTCATTTTTAAATTACTGACTGTTGTAATATTTTTTGGTTCATCCTGAACACTAGGGAATGGACTAAATGTTGTCTGTTTTATTTCAAAGTAATGTAGCTGGTTACAGGGTATAAGGGTGAATTTAATTAGATTTAAACATTCTCACTGCAGTCAGGTTTTGTTTTTCTCAAAATGATTTAATTTGTGCAGTTTACATTCACATTCCATTATGGAGTTTGAAATTGCTATTAATACCTATCCTCAAGCTGGGCAGTGGTGGCACCGCCCAAGCCTTTAATTCCCACACTCCGTAAGCAGAGGTGGGTAGATCTCTGAGTGCCAGGACAGCCAAGGCTATACAGAGAAACCCTGTCTAAAAAAACCAAATCAAAGCAAAGCAAAACAAAAAACAAACCAACAAACAAGCAACCTATACCCTTTAAATTATATTTTTAATTTTATTAATAGGCTCTTTTCTTATTTTATTGGATTTTCCTTAAAACTTCTTTGCTTTTTCATTTGGTTTCGCTCCTGTTTTAGTCTTTCTTTCTTTTTCTTTTTTTTTTTTTGAATTATTAATTTTCAAGACAGTATCTCATGTATCCCAGGTTAGTCTAGAACTTAATATGTAGCCAAGGATGACCTTGAATTTCCAGGTCCTTCCACCTCTACCTCTGAGGTCAGGGGCTACCATACCTAGTTTTATGTGGTACTAGAATTGACCTAGGTGCATCTTTCATTCGATGGAAGCATTGCACCACTGAGCAACATGCATGCATAGTCCCTGGTTTTGTTTTTAAGACGCTCACCCGATCTGATGTTTTGGAAGTACATACCTAGACAGAATTTGTTTTCTCACCCTTTCTAATGTGCAACCCTTTAATACAGTTCCTCATGTTGTGGTGATCCCCAACCATAAAATTATCCCATTGCTACTTCATGACTGTAATTTTGTTAGTTACTAATTATAAATATCTGCTATGCAGGATATTGATGGGTTGTGACCCACAGGGTGAGAACCACTGACTTAGATGGCACATTTGATCTTTGAAACCTACATGGAAAGAAAGAACTGACTCTTGAAGGTTGTCTTCTGGCTGCAGCCCACATGCTGAGGCATGCATGTGCAGGCTTGCTCGCGCTCGAGCGTGCGCGCGCGCACACACACTGAACAGTAAAAGAGCGTTGAATAAAGGAAACACACCAGGTGGAGGTGGTTCTTTTGGAGATGCAAGTCTTAGGAATTGGCCTGAGAGATTTAGTTTTAAAAATGGAAACTGAAATAAGAGACAGGTGAGCATGGAAAATTTCATGTAAAAAAAGCATTGTGAGGGCTGGGGGTGTGGCTCAGGTGATGAAGTGCACCCTGCTCTGCCAAAGCCCCGGCTTTCGTCCTCAGCACTGCAGTACACTGGAGGGGGTAGGGTGGGCATGCCTCTAATCCCAGAGCTTGGGAAAGGAGGAAGGAGGGGCAAGTTCAGGGTTATCCTGAACGTTTTTTGAGATTCATCTCAAAATGCATACCCCCCCAAAAATAGGAAGGTGGGATAGATTTATTTATGATCATAAGAATAGAGTGGTAAGGCTGAGTGTGATGGCTCAGACCCGTAGCCTCAGCCCTGTAGTCCCTGCACACTGAGTCAAGAGGGTCACCATGAGCTCACTGTCATAGTGCCTTAACAACCAAAACAACCACAGTGCCTCAAAAAGAGGGTCGGAGAGATGAATCATGGTTAGGAGTACTGGCTGCTCTTTCAGAAAACCTGGGTTTAATGCCCAGTACCCCAGATGGAGGCTCACACCTATCTGTAACTCTGCTTCTAGGGGTATCTGGCCTCCAAAGGTACTTCCAGATGGTGAATGTGGTACACAGACGTACTCAACACCTGTATTTTTAAACACATGTTTTCATAGTCTGCTTACTTCTATATAAGGAAAATAGAGAAGTATTATTGTGTGTATGTAAATGATATATGTGTTTTTGTGTACACAGGTTTTCTGATTAAATAGCCTGTGTGGATTAGATTAGTTTTTTATTTCTGGGATTTGGACCCAGAGTCTGCTACCTTTGTTCACAGAAACTCTTCAGTACATAAGTGTATATGGTCCTTCTACTCTCATGTCTTTCTCTTTTATTCCATCTCTTTACCTAGCGCCTGGGCATCACCGGAGCACAGTGTATGAGAGAGGGTTCTAATTCTGTCATCTCCTGTAGGGTACTTGCTGGATCTTGACTTGGAATTCTAAGCTGTGATGGACTCCAGTAGATGCCAGTGTAGCTTACTGAGGAGGACAGGGAGAGATAAGGACTGGTGTGCTGTGTGCTGTGCTCTGCTCTGACCCTGATGCTCCACTAGCTATGGAATGCTTCTGACTTTGTGATTTGTAAGTCTCCTTAGCCTCTGGATATGGCTGGCCTCCCCCCCCCCCCCCCCCCTTTTTTTTTTTTTTATAATGAGACAGGGTTTTTGAGTTTTTTTTTTTGTTTTTTGTTTTTTGTTTTTTCAGACAGGGTTTCTCTGTGTTTTCCCTGGCTATAGATCAGGCTGGTCTTGAACTCTCAGAGATCCACCTGCCTCTGCTTCCTGAGTGCTGGGATTAAGGGCGTGTGCCACCACAGCCTGTCCAGCCACTAGTTCTTACCTCTACTAAATCCTCAGACCAAAGTGGTGATCCTGTGTCTATGAATCCTCACACTGAATGTTCTGAGCTCCTGTCTCCTCCCGCCTTATTATTCCTCTCTCCACCCAGCCACATCACTCCTGTCTCTACCTCCCTAGTGCTGGGATTAAAGGTGTGTGATCCCAAATGCTATGTGAGCCACCACTGTCTTGCTCTGCTTCTTTTTTAGACTGAATCAGTCTTGTGTAGCCAGGGTGGCTTTGAATTTACAGAGATCTGTCTGCCTCTGCCTCCTGAGTGCTGGGATTAAAGGCGGCTTGGATTTCATTTTTTACTCAGATAAAGTAAACTTTACAATATATCCATGAAAGCTATCTGAAGGGAATTGCTCACATTTATTTCTGAGCTTCTGCTTTTTATATTTGAAGATTACATGTTCTGAACTTTGGCTCACTCATTACTTGGGTGAACATTGAGCACCTACTCTGTCTCGTTAGCAGTCCTGAGCCTGCTGTCTGTGTGTATGTAAAGACAGAATGGACAAGAGAGAAGGAAAGACAAAGGAAAATTTGAATAGAAAGTGAGTTCATTGATTTGTCAGAAGTATCAGAAGTAAACTTACCTATGACAAAACAGTTCCTAAAAGCATGTTTCTTTTTTTTTTTTTTTAAGTAATTAAAATGTGGAGTTTCAAAAAAAATTTTTTCCCAACAGGTGGGAAGGAGAAACCAAAAACAAACGTAGAAGACTTACAAATTAAAAAAGTAAAGAAGAAAAAGAAAAAGAAACACAAAGAGAATGAAAAACGGAAGCGTCCAAAAATGTATAGCAAATCTATTCAGACCATCTGTTCAGGATTGCTGTCTGATGCTGAAGATCAAGAAGCCAAAGGCATCTTAAATGATAACATAAAGGATCACATTGGAAAATCTTTGGATGCCAAGAACTGTGGTTCTAAAGTCCCTGATAACAGGGACTTCCCATTTGTCTCATTGAAGGAAGCACGAGTTCAGAGCAACCTTAAGAGGTTGGACACCTTAGAGTTCAAGCGGCTCATTCATGCCGAGCACCAGCCTAATGGAGGTGCGTCTGTCGTCCATGCCTACAGTGACGAGCTCTCCTGCCTGTCTCCTGTGGAGATGCAGAGATTTGCGGAAGAATTCGTGGGCTTAGTGTTCAGTGAAAATGAAAGTTCTGCAGCTTACTATGTAATGGGTATTGTTCATGGGGCAGCTACTTATTTACCCGACTTTTTAGACTACTTTTCATATAATTTTCCCAATTCACCAGTGAAAATGGAGATATTGGGAAAGAAAGATATAGAGACAACGACTATGTCCAATTTTCATGCTCAGGTAAGAGGTTTTTTTTTTTTTTTTAATAGCTTTTAATTGTATATTTTAGAAAGACGTGTTTTTCCTCTTAATCTTACTGTAGGTTTGAAGTAAAAAGGTGAGAGTACAGTGAAACTGTTTGGGAGTAACTTCTTGATGTGAATTTATAAGTTTAAATTTCAATTTCTGTTTTTTTATTTTACTTAAAAAATCAGTTAATGAAATACTTAATATTCTGAGTCTTCCCCCCTTTTTTTTCTTGGGGCAAGGATTTCACTTGGACCAAGTAAAATTAATTTAACCAGGTATTTTCCAGTCCTTAAAATAGTACCTTTTAACTTTGTAAATTAACTACAGCTGTCTTCTTTGTAATGCCCTGTGAGTGCTTAGCACTGGGCCCATCAAGTTAGTAGGTGCTAAATACACGATGACTAGTAGAAAATACAGTATAATACAGAGTAATCACTACTGAGTATGCAACTATGTGAAAACATAAGTTCATATTAGCCCTTCTTACTCTCTCTTGCTGTGAAAAGACACTGTCACCAAGGCAACACATAAAAGAAAGCATTGAATTGGAGGCTTGCTAGTCCATGATCATCATGCTGGAAAATGGTGGCAGCCAGCCAGGCAGGCATGCAGACAGGCATGGCCCTGAAGCAGTAGCTGAGAGTTTACATCTGACTGACAAGCAGGAGACAGAGACTGGCTTGAGTTTTTGAAACTTCCTTCCTAAACAGTGTATCAACTGGGAAACAGTTATTTAGATATGAGCCTATGGGGAACCATTCTCATTCAAACCACCACAGTATTTTAAGCTAATTTCCATTTCCCACTCTTTTCTGTAGAACTTTATTTTAGAAACTAGAGACAAAATTGAGTTTGCGGTTTTTTAAAAGTTAATGTGTAGTCTATCTAAAAGCCAGTGCCTTTGTCACTGAACCAAAGGTGAGGGAAAGTTTAGACTATAGCCAGTTGACTATAGCTGTCTTAAAAAAAATTAAAATGTATATATTTTTATTTTATGTGCATTGGTGTCTTGTCTGCATGCATGTCTGTGTGAGAGTATCGGATCATCTGGAACTGGAGTTACAGTTGTGAGCTGCCATGTGGGTGCTGGGAATTGAACTCAGGTTCGTTGGAAGAGCAGCCCATGCTCTTAACTGCTGAGCCCTCTCTCCAGCCCCTGACTCTAGTTTTCTTTTCTTCTGGGGGTGGTGGTAGCTGATGTAGCATTCTGGTGTATGGGATGGACACAGTAGTCTTGGGAGCTCTTTGTCTACTGAAAGGCTTTTGGGGTTGTCAGTACTACTAGGGGGAGAACAAAGTCTCACCCTCATCCTGGGCTTACCCTTAGCTCTAGGGTTTTCTTTCAGTTGATACGTATTCTGCTGCATACAGTAGCCTGGAAAATAGGACAGTATTTAAAATTTAGTGTACGTGTAAGGGTTATTCCCTAATGCAGCATATTTGAGAACTGGAATTTAAATATTTTTAGAATGGAAAGGAAGCAATAGAGCATTCATTACTAGCCAACACATTTTATAGAATTCCAGATAGTAACTTTTCTGAGTTACTGAGTTTAGTGGCTGAATCAGGACTGGCATCTAGTCTATCACTTATTGGGTGGTAACTGTTCCATGTCTTATATAAGCATTTTATATGTAATAAGTTGTACTATAGCATGCTTTTGTTTACACTTTATTTAAATATTGGTATGCTTTTTAATGTATTTTAACAATGAAGACACATACAATAAATTATGAATGAATCCTCCAGCCCTGAAGGACTTGGACAATGTGTTAAGTATTGGGAAATGAAATGGTGGAGCAAGGAATAATCCTGTAGTGCTGGATCATTCATGGTTTTGTCACTACTGTATGTAAGTGACAATAAGCACTAAATGGCAACTTTTATACCAAGTAGTTTGCACAATATCACAAATACTCTTGTTGTCATACCATGCAAGAGTGTTTTTAGCAGTTTTTTAATGTGATAAATACACTCATGTATTAATGGTGATTTTTTTTAAGTTAACTTTAAAAATGAATTTAGGAATTACCGTAGATGATAAGACTTTCTATTTTATGGTGGCTGGAAGGGTGGCCCAGTGAGGAAAGGGCCAGGCCTGACTGCCTAAGGTTGCTCCGTTGGACACACCTGGCGGAAGGAGAGAGCCAGCTTCTGCAGGTTTGTCTCTGACTGCCATGTGTGCATCATGGCATGTGTCTCTCCCAGTAAATACATAAAATGTAATGGAAAACAAAAGTTTTTAATTTATGTAATATTTACAACATGAACCTCAGGTCCTAAAGGAGACGCTGAGCTTGGTTACTGCTGTTTTTTCAGTCCTCTTCAGACACACTATAGAGAGAACTCTTGGAAAAGGCTGCTTCTCGGTTGCTAGCTGTGGCTCTGGTCCCCAGGATTTTGTCTTCTGCTACTCCATTGACTCAAGCCTGTCATCTACAAGGACTCCTTTTGATTCTTAGGAAACTGCACAGTCCACATTCCTTTATAAAGTCCTCTTTTGTTTAGTGTGGAGCAAGAATATATAATGAACTCTCAGTTATGTTTTTCTCACATTGGAGCCTTTTCTTTTTTAATTAATTAGTTTATCAATTTGTGTGTGGGGGGTTTATTTTTGTTTGTTTGTTTGTTTGTTTTTGCTTTTTGAAACAGGGTTTCTCTGTGTAGGTTTGGAGCCTGTCTTGGAACTAGCTCTGTAGATCAGGCTGGTCTCGAACTCACACAGATCCACTTGTTTCTGCCTCCCCAGTGCCTGGCATTTGTGGGTTTTTTTGAGATGGTTTCTCTGCATAGCCCTGGCTGTCCTGGAACCTGAACTCATATGGGGATCCACCTGCTTCCCAAATGCTTCGATTAAAGGCAGGTGCCACCACACCCAGCTGGATTCTTTTATTTATTTTATTTTATTTTCTTTTATTGAGAGCTTAGGAAAAAATCAAAATAAAGAGGTCAAATCAGACAAAAAAAGCCTAGATGATTGAGCCTGTGTCTTCAGGGTACTATTAGCTTTGGGCTTGTCCTTAAGCAAGGGAGTCTGAAGGCTCACACAGGAGAGCAAAAGAGTACACTTTGTAGTCTCTGGCTCTCCCAGGGAGATCTGCTCTGTTGTTTGTTTGTTTTTGAAATAGGAGCTCATGAAGCTCAGGGTGGCCTAGTCTCTTTCATATGGGGGCTGGAGTGGAGGTCCTGATCCTCCTGCCCTTACCTCCTAATTGCTGGAGTTTTAGATGTATAGCACATTTAGTTTTGAAAGCTGTGTCTCTTAACCCATTTCCCTCCAGGACTTGGTCCTTCTTCCTATAAATTTTATTGAAGGATAATGTGTACACAGAAAAATGTATCATTAGAGATGAATACTCAGAAGGTGAACAGACCCATTGAGTTCGAGCTGAAAGAAGCTAGTGGTCTTTCTCAAACCATTCTTTATCACTCTTCTGCCAATCTCCCTGAACTCCAACATGTAAATACATATAGTTTAAAAAACTATTATCTTAAGCATATGTGCATGTGTGCCACAGTGTGTATGTGTACTGTGTGTGGAAGAGCCAGAGGAAGTAGGAAGAAGGTGTCAGATCACTAGAACAGCTATGAGCTGCTGTGTGGGTTCTGGGAATTGAACCCCAGTCCTTTGGAAGAGCAGTGAATTCTCTTAACCACCAAGACATTTCTCCAGCCCCCAACTCATAAACACCAGGTATCCATTTACACTAAATTCCAGCAAAATGTTTTACATATTTTGAACTCATGTTTAATGGTACATGCTTTGTAAAGTCTTTCCTTTCAGAATTATGTTTGTGACATCCATTTTGTAGATAGAAGTGTTCATTTTTCTTATTGTTGGGTAGTATTCTATTATGGGTATGTATCGTAATTGTCCTATTACTGTAAGTGGACGTTTTAATTGCTCTGAATATTTTTGTTCATGTGCTTGATGTACATATGTGTCTGTGTTAAAGTATACCTGTCCTTTGAATATCAGGATATAAAGCTGCACAGATACTTGGTTTTGATAGATAAATTGCTGTTTTTTCAAAATTCTTGTACCAGTTTGTATTCATACCAACAGTGAACCGTACTTTTGGTCACACGTAGTATTCTATTTCATTTAACCATTGTGGGCAGTAGTGTTTGCCTGTGGTTTAATTTTATTTTAACTGATGACTAAGTGTTAGGTATCTTTTAAATATGATTATTTTATGCTTAAGTACTTGTCTTTGGTAGAGTTTCTGTTCCACTCTTTTGCCCATGTTTTTTCTTACTTTTTTTCCTAACTAGTAACTTTTAAAAAAATGTGTTGTAGATCAGACCTTTTGATCAACCAAATAACGCTTCTCACTTGGTGTCTTGATTTATCATTCTTAATGCTTTTTGATAACTAGGAGTTAAGTTTTAAATAATGGATACTTTTTTAATAATGGTGTCCTATTTTAAAAATCTCTGTCTACTCCAAAGATAATGACATTCCTTGGCGTTTCTTGTAGAAACTTTTATTGTTTTTTCTTTCACGTTTAAATCTACAATTCATTTCAGATTAATTGTACAGTAGGCAGGAGACGAAGATCAGGGTCGTCCAGTTTGTGGTAGGGCATGCCTGTGGTCTGAGCCTTCCGGAGGCTGAGACAGGAAGGTCATGGTTATCAGGATTAGCATGGGCTACCTAGTGAAACCCTGTCTTTAGAAAATCACAACTTCAACAGGGTTGTTAGTTTTCAATATGGCAGGCATCCAGAGGACTTAGCATGAGGTGAAAAGATGCCCACTGTCCAGGGCACTGCAGTTTCTCCTTGTCAGTAAGTCATCATTCACGTGGAGTCTCTTTCTGGGCTTTGCTCTACTGTTGCTCTTTTTATTACTGATCACCAGGGAAACACATATCAAACCACCATGGAGCCACCTCACTCCATTTAGAATGATTCAGGGTCTGAGAGATGGCTTAATGGGTAAAGACCCTTGCTACGAAGCCTGACAACATGAGTTTGATCCCTGACTACTACTCACAGGGATGGAGGGAAGCAATTCCAAGTTGGTCTCTGACCTCTACATATGTGATGTGGGACACATTCCTCCCCCACCTTCAAATAAATGTAATTTAAAATATTTAAAACTTTAAAATTAGAGTGATTTTTATTACCATATTATTTATATACATATGTAAATTCTATTTGTTATAGGTATTACAGAAAAGACAAGAGGCAACAAGGACTAGAGGGGGAATGTAAAGAAAATCCTTATGTGATATTGGTGAAAATGTTATTAGTGGAGCCATTACAGAATGTGGTATGGAAATTCTGTTAGTATGTCAAGGTAAAACTACCATGTGGTCCAGCAGTCCCACTGCTGGTTATATATCTGAAGGAAATGAAGTTAGGTCAAGGAGATTATCTATATTATAGCCTTATTTATAATATTATAATAGCTAAGAAATGGGATAAAGAAAATTACACACACACACACACACACACACACACACACACACACACACACGTGCACATGCATATGGACTCCTTTCTGTAATTAAAAAATAAAGTCCGCCATTTACTAAAGCATTATATTAAGTGAAGTAAGCCAGGCAGGTCAGTCCCACAAGGCCTCATGCATGGCACCTGAAAGAATGGATCCATCAGAGGCTGAGCCTACAGTATGTGCTGGTTACCAGGGGCTGAGAATACTGGAGAAGGAAGGGTAGGGTTGATCAGTGATAAAGCTACATTACAAATTGGCTAGGACTAAGAAGTGCCTACATTCTAGTATACAGTAATGCCTTCAGTTGTCTAATCTGTTAGGAGGTGTGTACCAGAGACTGTAATTGGGAAAGTCTGTTTTTCTGCCTTAATTAATTTAAAAGTGAATAGTAACATTTTTATTGAAGTTACCGGTATTTTGAAATAAAACGAATAAAGGAGCTGAGGAGATAACAGTGCTTGCTGTATAAGGGTGAAGATCTGAACTAGCTAACATCCTCAGAAAAGCCGTGGCAGCAGAGCACTCCTGCAATTCCAGTGCTGGAGAGGCAGAGATAGGAGGGACCTGAGGTCTGTTAGCAAGCCAGTCTGGCCAGATTTTCAGATTCCAGGTTCTGTGAGAGACGTGTCTCAGAAATTAAGGTGGAGATGACTGATTACATCTCTGACACCCCTTCCCCCTTTAAATATCCATCTCAGTTTAATTTGCAAGTATGTGCTACGTATGGCATAGAAGTGGCTCCCCCATGTGGCACTTTATTCATATGGGGGTTGATTGGATCAGTTAGAATGTGCGGAGCAGGGGCCAGGACTCTTGCCACCAAGCCCAGCCTGAGTTTGATCCCTGGAACCTGCATGTTGGGAGGAGACAACTCCCATTGGGTTGTCCTGTGACCGCCACACTGCCCACTTATGTGTGCCTTGGCATATCCACATACATTCTGACCCCTACACCAGATTCCTTGCTTTTCCCATGCATATACACCCACTAAATAAACAAATAAATAATAAACATACAAGTAAATGTTAAACAAGAATGTGAGGAACACCACTTATTAAAATAAGGCACGGCTCTTCTAAAAATGAGCAGTGAGACAGAAGACATCTGATACTTTGCTTTCATCTTTCAGTGCCAGCGTTTAACCTGTCTCACTGATGCAAGTTTAAATGTGTGTGCCATAAGTGTTTTATGGATTGCTATTCAGAAGGACTTTTAATGTCTTGGGACAAGTTTTGAAAGAAAAATACTTAATGCATCCCTAGATCAAACAAATTAGGCTTATTTTCTAAGAGCCTTCTCAAAAATTTAGTATACATATGAGCAACTACAGAAACCTAGTTTCAAGGAACTTTAGGAAATAACAAGTTGTTTCATGTAAGTCTCTTTTAATGTCCTAAAACCCCTCATTATCATTTTGCTTCCCAAATGGAGCAGTCTTTATGTAACAGAAATGGCATTAAGTCTTAGGACTTTATTTCTGCTCATGCTTTATTTTTAGAATGGCAGTGTTCTTTTGTTATTTTTTGTATCATGCAGGTGTATAGGTTTTCTGCCCCCCTCCTCCCCCCATTTCTGCATTGATGCAGTGAGCCAGATCAAGCCAAATTGGAAAAGTGTCATTTGAGCAAAGCAACTGGATGGAGACTGGAGAAGCCGAGCCCACAAATGGAAGTAGGGAGACTTTGTAGGGTGTAGGTGAGGGATGATGATGCCTTCCACTAGCTGGGTTTGTGCCCAAGTGTGGTCAAAAACTGCTTGCCTTAGGTGGGGACTTGGTCAGAGGCAACTTTAGGGCCGAGCAGGCTTCAGTAGCTGCCAAGAAAGTGGAACTGAACCTCTTGGCTTCTTTACTGTGTTTGGAGACTCTCTGAGTGGGTGTGGTTTGGAGAGCGAGATACAGGAATGGGGATTTCCTGATCATGCAGCTGGGAGCTGGAGTTTCTCTGAGAATGGTTTCTCTGTGTAGTCCTAGCTGTCCTGGAACCTGCCCTGTAGACCAGGTTATCATCCAACTCACAGAGATCCACCTTTGCCTCCCAAGTACAACCATGATAATAGTTTCTTTTTGGAGAGGGGAGACTCCAAGGAAGATTTAGATGAAGCTTGGCTTCATGTAGTGTGGGGTGGGGGTTTGAACCAGGGAGGTTTGCACATTTGCCTGCTAGGCACCACCACCTGAGCTACATCCTGTATTTCATTTGTATTTTTGATTGAGTAATGATGTGGAACATTTTTTTAATGTACTCATGTTACATGTCTTCTAAATGGCACTGTACATATATAGGGTTTTGCAAAAACTATATGATTACATGTATCATGCTTGTCTTTTTAATTATGCTTTTTTGAATTCTGTCTATTCATCTCCTGTTCAAATCTATAAGATAGTTATAATTCATTATATTTACTTTTTAGAAGCAAATAGTTACATCTTTTGTTTTTTCTTTTAGGTTAATTAAAAAAATGCATCAAAAATAATGGGCTGATGGTTTAATGCAGTAAATAAAAGTATATGTTTATCTGTTTGTCAGGATTTGAGGATTTCCTAATTAATATTGCCAAGATTTCTTTAATAAAGATAGGAGTATATCTTTACTAAATCTTCAAGGAACATGTGCGTTATAACTCGACTCCTTTCTGCACTGGTGTGTCATTATAATGACATAATACGTTATAGTGAGCTCCTGCAGCTTTATCTGATCTGAAAGATTGTTTTAACTGGGCCTCAAATAGGAGCATATATATACAGTGAACCACAGTCTTGTGACATTTGTTTTAGCTCCTAATCCTTACTTCCTCCCTTTTCCCTCCCAACTTTAGGGTTATTCCTACTAGAAATTGTCATAGGTGGTTGAATTGAGGTTTTATTTCATGTGGTATTATTTAACTTAATCCAATATAATAAGTATTTTGAGTATCACACTGTTGTAATAAAATGGGGGACATCAAAGCCATTTGTTTTCTTTTCTTTTTTTTTGTTTTTTTTCTTTTTTTTTTTTTGAAGACAGGGTTTCTCTGTGTAGCTTTGGAGCCTATCCTGGCACTTGCTCTGGAGACCAGGCTGGCCTCGAACTCACAGAGATCTACCTGCCTCTGCCTTCCAAGTGCTGGGATTAAAGGTGTGCGCCACCAACACCCGGCCTGCCATTTGTATTTTTATCAAAAGCATATGTATTTTGTTTATTTGCCATCAGTATGTTTTGTTTTACCAAGAGGTATATACTTTTTAACCTTGAATACATTATTATTGTTATACATTAAATACACTGTTATTATTAATACTTTACCATGGTTAAAACTTCAAGTGAATTGTTCTGATTTCAAGTGGGTTTGTCATGGTTGGTTAAATGTTGCATTTCAACATATATTTGGTTGGATTATAAAGAATTTTAGTAAGTGAAATGATCACTGTCATCTAAAGCAGCTAGATACAGTCAAATCACTTAATTCAGTTGAATAATGATATAGCCTACTTTTTTGCACTGTTACCTCTAACAGGTTTCACCCATTTTTTTTTTAATGATACATTAATCTACATTTAAACATACAGGCTTTACTTTACAAGGGCTTAGTGTTAAATTTGTTAATAACCCTGGTTTTCTGGGTACTGACTGTTGTTTTTAAAGCATAGTAATGGTTTAGTGTGTCCACCTCCCTTCCTCAGTTGGCCTTAAGTTCACAACACCCATGCCACCTCCCCAGTGGGTCTGTGCTAGTGCATCTGACTCAACCACCTGCCCCCTCTGGTTTTGAAAGATCTTACTATGTGGCTTTGGCTGTCCTGGAACTCTAAAGACCATGGTGGACTCAACAGAGATTTGCCAGCTTCTGTCTCCTGAGTGCTGGGATTAAAGATGTACACCACACACCAGCCTTCTGCCTCTTTTTTGTGGAGTGGAAATAGTTATCTGAATTTAACAAAAGTTACATGATAGTGGGTTAGAAGCCAGCTTTTTACTTACTGGAGAAATAAATTATTTCAAACTATGTCTTCATTTATGTATTAGCTAACTTGACTTATAATTTCAGACTTAACATTTCCCCTATTTCTTAACTTGCCCTTAAATTCACTTTAGACATTGTTCTTTCCTTGTATGTCTTTTGTATGCAGGTATTTAATTCTTGCAAATAGAACAAAAGTTTTTTTTTTTTTTTTCTTCTTGCTTTGAAACATACTCATGTCTTTGGGAGAGTTCATGTAAAAGTTGTGCTTATTACTTTAGAAGAAGTCACTCATTGAAAATTCTTTCCCAGAGGCCACTTTTCTCTCATAAGCCATATACATCATTTAATGGTTCATTGTTAATTATTTGTTGTAGTAAAGTGAGCATGTGTTCATCTCATTTTTCATAATTTAATAATGTTTTGGTATTTTAAAAAATTATTCACTTTATTGGTGTTTTGCTTGCCATGTATGTTTGTGTGAGAGTGTCAGATTCCCTGGAACTGGAGTTATATACATGAGCTGCCATGTGGGTTCTGGGAATTGAACCTGGATCCTCTGAAAGAGCAGCTGTGCTCATAACCACTGAGCTATCTCTCCAGCACCCTCCTTGTTTTTTTGAGACAGGGTTTCTCTCTGTAACCCTAGCTGTCCCGGAACTTGCTTTGTAGACCAGGCTGGCCTAGAACCTCAGATATCCGCCTGCCTTTGCCTCTCAAGTGCTGGGATTAAAGGTATATACCTCCACTGCCCAGCCTATGTTTTAGTATTTTTGTCTTTTTGTTTGAACATGTGTATTAAGAATTTATTGGTGTTTAGACTGGTTATCTATATAGGTGATATTTAAGTGTCTGATTTAAATAAATGTATGCCCAGGAAACTTTCCTGCTTGTATGACGTAGAAATAGTACCTCTCTAAATTGTCCTTTGTTACGTTTCAAAACCCTTGCAAAGTTTGCGTCTTACAACATAAGTTGATTTTACTTTCCTGCCCCTCCCCTCCCCTTTCCCCGCCCCTGTCTTCGCCTCCTTTCGACCTGTGTTGGGGGTCAAAGCCAGGACTTTATAAATGCTAGGCAAGGGATTCCACAGATCTGTACCCTCATCCCTAATTTCTCTATTTAATAGTCTTATGGTCTGTCATAACTCATAAGGTCACATGCAGAACTCAAACCAAGGATATGAATACAGAATAATTTAACAGAGTTTCGTGTGGTATTATGGTATATTCACTACAGTTCAGACTGGTAATCTTAGCTTTGTTAAAGATTACCTTACTGAACCACACTCATGACCAAGTTTCCTACTGTGATGCTGTTAATGCATTGAAGCTGCTAGAGCCGGAGAGTGGTGGAGAGTCAAGTTTAGACTTGTAGTTTTGTTTTTCTAGGGCAGTGGGCCTCAACCTTCCTAATGCTGCAATCCTTTGGCACAGTTCCTCATGTTGTGGTGACACCCAAGCATAGAACTATTTTGTTGCTACTTCATAATTGTGATTCTGCTACTGTTAAGAATCATAATGTAGCTGGGTAGTGGTGGAGCACCCCCTTAATGCCAGCACTCAGGAGGCAGAGGCAGGCGGATCTCTGAGTTCCAGACCAGCCTGGTCTACAAGATCGAGTTCCAGGATAGCCTTCAAAGCCACAGAGAAACTCTGTCTTGGGGAAAAAAAAATCAAAATGTAAATACCTGGCACAACCCAAAGGTTGAGAATCTCTGATTTGGGGGGTGATAGCACCTTTTAGGAGACAGAAAGGGTAAGACCTTTACTATGAGACAGGGTATAATCTGTACATTTTTTGACTTAAGACTTGGTTTATGAATCTGAGCCATGAATTTTTATTGGATAATTGAAAAGTCAAACTTGGAATTCTTGTAAATAAACTTAATGCCATTATAATAAAAATTCAAAGAACCAATGCTTGTTGATTATGATAAAAATGAAATCCTGATGTCTTAGAGTTATTCTAGTATAATAGAATATTTACTGTTGTGTTTCCTAAAATACTTGGTTTGCAAGGAAGGTACTTTGCATATACTGGTACGATGTCACTGCAGTTGTATAGACTTTATAATGTGACAGAAGCTTGGTCTTTGAGACTTGCCTGTAATTTAGGACTTCAGAGTTTTGTTTTGTTTGTTGTTTGAGAATGGGTTTCTGGACTTCGTTTTAAACTACATTAGTCCTGGACAAACTGATCATAAAGTGACCACAAATTCTGATTTTTAAAAAAAGATCATTGGGATTTTGATTAAAGTTAGTTTAGGAAAAGAAGTGTAAAAGAATACCTACCCTTTTCTATTCTCTCTGTATTAACAAACTATAGTTCTTCGGGGAGTAAGTATGCCTGTGAAAATCCAAGTGTCAGTAAACCTGAAGGTGTAGGTTGCTTTGTTTTGAACATTTGGATGTCATGAAGTTACTAGTATTTTAACAGGTGCTTTATATAATGAGCATTGCATTTTCTTCTATAGTCTGGGGTCACCATGAAAGCAGAAGGAATTTATGTGATATCTGAAGTTAGCTGGTTGATAGTAGAGGTGAATTTGTGGCTTAGGATTTCCAACTCTGAATTTCAGCCATTTTCATCATTGTTTATGTTAGGAACCTGAACTGGCTGCTAGCTAAAATCTTGATCCAGAATGAAAGATAATTTTTAGTGGCTTTTACATTTAAACCACTTGTAATGGGGGTAATTTGACAGTTGTAAAAAAATAAATAGGAGGTATTGATTTAGAAAAATGAAGGTGTGTCATTTTGAATATTTTTAATAGCATTATGTATCACACAATGAACTCTTATGCTGTTAGGACATGGTGCAGTCAGTTATCTATTCAGTGTTGTTTATTTGAACTCTTCTAATGAGTAGTTTGCAGAGAAAGAAATGGAAATTAGTTGATTTAATTAATATTTTTTAATAAAATATCTCATTGTTATAGGATTGCTTTGTTTTTTCTTGCCTTGTATTTTGTTTGTTTCTTGCTATGTTCTAGTAGTCTGAAATGATGTAATCAATGTTATGCGATGATAGCAAACACTTTGTGTCTACATGTCTAACTTTTAATTAAATTCATGTCCCTCAGGTAAAAAGAACATATTCTCATGGTACTTACAGAGCTGGCCCCATGCGACAGGTAAGCTTGGTGGGAGCCGTTGATGAAGAAGTGGGAGATTTCTTCCCGGAGTTCCTGGACATGTTGGAGGAGTCACCATTCTTAAAAGTAAGAGGGGGTCTTAGCATTCTAATTTTGCTGCTGGAGTTGATGCAGATGAATAGCTGTTTACAATCCGTTCTTATTAAAGAAGGAAAAGGAAGGAAACAGTAATCTTGTGCTATGTATGAATGCAATTTCTCATAATTGTAATGATAGAGTTAAAGGGTGAATCAGCAAATAAGATTGCCTGTTTCTGCCACCTGGTTGTGTTTTGTAGATTAAGTACAAGAGGATTTAAGATGTGTAGAAAGGACGCCTGTGAAATGTTTTATGAAGGTGGCTTGACATTGTGGGAAACTGACCTGGGGATACAGTTGTACAGTTGTATCAGATATTCTGCTTCTGTTCCATTACAGTCTATAAGACTTTTCTAATCAATTCCATTTTATATCTATTTTTAAAATTTATTCATTATTATGAGTACATGTGGGATTGGGTTGGGGCACATATGTACCATGAGGTGCATGTCAGCTTTACCACCCCCCACCCCCGCCAACTTTTTACGTTTTATTTCTTTTTTTCACATTTGCATGAGTTGTGGGGATTGAACTTGTTTTGTGTGCTGAGCTGTCTTGCAGGCTCTCCCTTTTAGTTTTGAAACAGCTGCTGAATTCTTACTATGGGTTTCCTGGGGCATTCCATTGAGAGAGAAATTATTTAATAGTGAATAATTCACAGATGAGTGTGAGCCTCTCTTGAAATGTAGGACCTCGGTACACAGCACAATATGAGACTGCTCTACACCTCCCCACCTAAGCTGTGGCTGAAACTGGTCTACACCTCCCCACCTAAGCTGTGGCTTCCTCTGTGTTACTCGGCATGACTGGTTTCCTGCCTTGTGTGTTCATGTATCTTGTGTTTTACTTTCATTTTATTTTATTCTTTTCCTCCTATATAGTTTCTAAGCTTTTTGTTTCTCTTTCCTAGCTAGTCATATCATGTACTTTGATTATAATCATTAACTGATACTTCATAGAATATTACTGAAATAAATAGTTGCTTCAAATTTTATTTTAAGCATAGTTCCTAGAAAAATGTGTTTTTTTTCAAATGGGACTGTAAGGTGATTTAAAAAAAAAAAAAAACAACCCATCATTCTAATCTTGTCATTTTTCTTCCATTGTCCCTCACTTTTTAAAAAATCCAGTTTCTGCTTTTAGACCAGCAGCCTTTTCAAGAAACTACTAAACAAATATTTGGTATTTTTTTTTATGTCATTAGTATTTGATTATCACCAATTAAGGAAGCATTTGATTTTTTTAACTTAAGTTTGTCTTCAAGGTTGCTGTGTGTGAGACCACTTGCTAGTTTTGACAACTTATTAGATTTATATAACCTTGTGTTTGGTAGAAAGAAAAATGACAAATGATGAATGCATTGACCTCTAGCAAGGTGGATTAGTAAACCATCTGAGTGTAATTGTTCTTCTAGTATGTTTGGAGAAGAACGTTTTGAAGCTAAATATATGAATAAATAGAGATACATGAATATAGGATGTATTTCAAATGCTTAAGTTGTATATGAATTTGTGTCTAAGAGGGGAACAGTTTTTTTTTTTTTTTCTCCCTCAAATTTTAGGCTTTATCAATACATTGTACAGATTCTTATAAGGAGAGTTAGGGAGGTTTTTTTTTTTTTTAATTATCAGTCTGTTCCATTTGTTGACTTTCAGGTTAACTTCTTATTTCTTCTTATGAGATTATAATGTAATTACATCATTTTCCCCTTTTCTTTCCCACCCCACCTACATATCCCTCCTTATAATATTTTCAGTACGTATTTGAAGATACATTTTGAAAATAATTAATTTGTGTAATTAATTTGTTTCTAGTGCACATTGCCTTGGGGAACACTATCTAGTCTAAAATTAGAGAGTCGGAAAGACAGTGATGATGGCCCCATCATGTGGGTGCGTCCAGGGGAGCAGATGATCCCGGTGGCTGACATGCCAAAGTCACCCTTCAAAAGGAAAAGGTTTGTTGTGCACATCACATCTTTATTAGTGGGGATGACTTGGGGTGTGTGTATGTCTATTGCAGAAGGAGGAGACATTTACAGCATAAGTGGAAGAAAATTTCCCCAATAGGCCATACATTAATATACTTGGTTATAAAACATCCACAATAAATGAGACATGAGAAATGAGCAAACAAGAGTAAATTACAACTAGGAGTGGAGATGTCACTCATACAGAGAAATAAATTGTTTCGAATAATTTAACAAATACTCTTGTATTAAGAACTAACCCACCTTATGGGTGGACATAAAGTAACACAAAGAGAAACGGAAAGTCCACTGTCTTTTGGATTGGAGAAGAATGATAGACACTTCAGCTGGTTTTTTATTTCACTTGGACTTTTACTCCTAACACTGGAGAGAATTTATATTTCAAAAAGAAGAAACTGGAAAAGGGCACTGAGAGTTACTGAAAATTACCACGAGACTCAAATAGAGCTGGGTCTGGTGCATGCCTTTAATGCTAGTACTCAGGAGGCAGAGGCAGAGGCAGGAAGATCTCTTGTTGAGTTCCAGGACAGCCAGGGCTACATAGAGAAACTATGTTTCCAAAAGATCCTTTGCCTCCCCAGTGCTGTGATTAAAGGTGTGTGCCACCAAAGCCTGGCCAGCAGGTAAGTTTTATTTAATAGCTGGGGTTGGTTTCTGTTCATTATTTTGTCAACAATAAAAAAAAAGATTTCAGACTCACAGGCCTATGAAGTAAGTCTTTTATATATTGTTTATAGAAGAGTAAGCAGTTACAGTTTTGTGAAAGTAACATCTAACTGTGATTTCTTACCCTTTGGAAGATCTATTCTTAAGAACCCTGAAAGTATGTAGGGATGTTAATTGTGGCATTGTTTGCAGTAAGAAAGAAATGTAATTGTGTTTGAATGTCCACCATTAGGGAATGATTGAGTATGTTTCATATTTTTTTATTTTGCAAAAAATAATGGTAAAATACTCTAGATCTGGAAGGGTATTTGATGGGGGAGGTCCTTCTATGTATATGTTTGTCTTATTGGTTGATAAAGTACTGTTGGCCAATAGGGAAGCAAGTCAGGCAGGACTAGGAGTCGAGGATTCTGGGAAATGTAATAAAGAGAAGTCTTGTGATACAGGCAGGAAGTGACATAGCAGGCAGACTCAGAATATAAGCAGGGACAAACAGGAAATCGCTCTCTTCTTCTTCTTCCTCTTCCTCCTCCTCCTCTTCCTCTTCCTCCTCTCTTCTCCTTCCTCTTCCCTGCCCCTCTTCCTCTTCCTTCTCTCTGTGGAGCCGCCATGTGATCTTGGCAAGAGAAGACACCTGCCACTGGTGTCCTCCATAAGATAAGTCTTTATAAATATATGGATTAATGGCTATGGTTGATACTTAAGACAAGGCAAGCATATAAGAAATCCTAATCTTTGGCCAGCAGCATTGTAACTAATACAACTCTCTCTGTGTTACTTGGGGCCCTTGGAATTCTCTGTATTTGTTATCTAAAAGAAGTCAGGTAAGTGGAGAATGTTGACAGACCTAAGAACCATCAATAAAGTAATTCAGCCAATGGGCTCTCTGCAGCCTGGAATGCCATTGCCTTCCTTGATTCCTAAGGGATGGCCGATCATAATAATTGATCTGAAAGATTTTTTTTTCACAATACTGTTACAAGAAAATGATAGAGAAAAATTTGCATTTACTGTACTAACTCTTTTAACAGCCGGTTAAGAGATTTCAGTTGAAGGTTTTGCTACAAGGAATGTTAAATAGTCCTACCTTGTGCCAGCATTTTGTGTAAAAACCTCTAAAGATAATTCATAAGAAATTTCCACAATCCATTCTTTATCATTATATGGATGGTATTTTATTATCAGATTCTAATAAAGAAACATTAGAACGAATGTTAGAAACAGTGAAGAAAGTTCTACCTCGTTGGGGATTACAGATTGCTCCAGAAAAGGTACAGAGAGGAGATTCTATTAATTATTTAGGTTACAAGACAGAGTTACAAAAAAACAGTTCTCAAAAAGTACAAATTAGAAGAGATCGTTATCAAACTCTTAATAGTCCTCAGAAACTGCTAGGAGAAATTTCTCAACTACAGACAATAATTGGAGTGGCAGGACATGACTTAAAGCATTTAAAAATGGCCCTTAAAGCGGGCAAGGACTTAAACAGTTCACGAATATTATCTGCTGAAGCGGAAAAAGAATTACAATGGGTGGAAAGCAGAATACTGGATGCACATGTAGACCGTGTGGACCCTAATTTAGACTGTATTCTGGTTACCTTACCATCCAGAGAATACCCTTCAGGGATTCTGATGCAGAGGGAAGGTATATTAGAATGGATATTTCTGCCACATAAACAGAATAAAAAGCTAAAGACGTACATAGAAAAGATTTCTGATTTGATTCTAAAGGGCAAATTAAGACTTTGTCATCTGACTGGAAAAGATCCAGCAGAAATTATAGTACCTTTAACTAATGAGGAAATTTCCTACTTACGGATGGACAATGACTACTGGCAGATAGCTCTTACTGACTTTTTGGGAACAATTAGCAACAATTATCCCGAAACTGACAGAATTAAATTCATAAAAAAGACAATCTGGATCCTTCCACGTATTGTAAGACAAACTCCTATTTCTGGAGTCATTACCTTCTACACTGATGCCAACAAATCAGGTAAGGCAGGAAGTGATACAGCAGGCAGATTCAGAATTTAGGCAGGGACAAGCAGGAAATTGCTCTCTCCCTCCTCTTCCTCTCTTCTCTGGAGCTGCCATGTGATCCCTGCAAGAGAAGACACCTGCCGCTGGCGTCCGATAAGATAAGTCTTTATAAAATATATAGATGAATGATTATGGTTGATAATTAAGACCAAGCTAGCAGATAAGAAATCCTAGTCTTTGGCCAGCAGTATTGTAATTAATATGTCTTTATGTGTTACTTGGGGCCCTAATGTGGCAGCAGTAGGAACTCGGGCGGCTGGCGGAAAGAGTTATCCTTACAGGTATTTGTATTGGTTACTTTTTAGGTTGCTATAACAATGTCTTGACAACTAACTGTTTTAAGGAAGAGGCTGTGTGTGTTATGTGTAGTGAACTACATGTTTTAAGAGGAGTACCCACGATGGCAACAGAGCATGAGGCATTTGCTCGTGTTCCAGCCATGTCAAGGACATAGGAATACTGGTGTTCTTTGGGCATTCCCTTTGGGAGCTCCTTTGTTTAGTTTGGAACTCTGGCTGGTGGAGTGGCACTGCTTGCATTCCTGGAAAGTTGTCCTTCCTCAGTTAAGTCCCTCTGGAAGTTCCCTCAAGGACAGACCTGGAGGGGTATATTCTAGGTGATTACTTGTCCAGCCAGTCTGACAAGATTAAACATTACAATATCCATGACACTTGAAAAGAACAAAATATAGGAAATCAGTGTAGATGAAAAAAGTAAAAAATGAGAGCAAAATTCCCATACTTTATCAGCTAGGTGCTACTTGGAGATTGACCCCAGTAATCCATGGTTTCTTCTACAGTCATCTGGAGCCCAACTCACTCTCTCTCTCTCTCTCTCTCTCTCTCTCTCTCTCTCTCTCTCTCTTTCTTTTTTGTAATTTTTTTATTAGTTCAAATTAGGAACAAGCTCGTTTCACATGTCCCCTTCTCCCTCCCCCTCCCATCCCTCCATCCTTACCCCCCTACCGCCCACCTACCCCCCACCCCATCTACCCGCCACTCCCCAGGTAGGGTAAGGCCCTCGATGGGGGCTCCCCAAAGTCCACCACATCACCCTGGGCCAGGCCTAGGCCCTCCCCCATGTGTCCAGGCCGAGAGTGCATCCCTTCACGTGGGATGGGCTCTCAAAAGTCTCTTCTTACACCAGGGTCCTGTACTGGCCTCCCAGACAGCAGTCTGGGGTCCATTTGCTCCCCCTTGTACAGGCCAGCTGTTTCTGTGGGTTTTACCAGCCTGGTACCAACTCCTTTGATCTTCATTCCTCCCTCTCTGCAACTAAGTTCCAGAGTTCAGTTCAGTGTATATCTGTGGGTGTTTGCCTCTGCTTCCATCAGCTACTAGATGAGGGCTCTGAGGCTTGGGCGCCCAGCGCCTGAAGCCCAACTCTTTATGGCCAGTGGGGCCTGCACAGATAGCTAATGTCATGAGGAATAATGCCGCTACACTTACGAAACAAAGTAATAAAGTTGCTCACTTACCTATCCAAACAAGGAACAAAGGGCCCACAAGATAAGACTCCCCTCTCTCTGCTATAAAAGAAGGTCCACTGGGTTGCAGCTCTGTAGTCCCTTTGCTAGGCATGCTGCAGTGCATTTCAGTCAGCTCTCCTTCTGGTTTCGTGTCCTTCTGAATGCTCTTATTGTTTGTATCTCTGGGTTTCCAGAGGACTCATTCCACACTGTAACCAGGGATGAGTCTAATAGGATTATTTGAGACAGGGTCGCATATACATACATACATACATACATACATACATACATACACACACACACACACACACACACACACACACACACACACACACACACACACACACACACACACACACACACACACACAACACACACACACACACACACACACACACACACACACACACACACACACACACACACACACACACACACACACACACACACACACCCTTCCCGAACTGGCCTTGAATTTGAGATTATCCTGTCTCAATCTCCTAAGTGCTGGGATTACAGGTATGCATTACTATTGCCTGTTTTTTTAATTTTGTTTTTATAAAAAAAAAAACAAAACTACCTGCTGTGAATATGTATTTGTGTTGATAGTATGGTCACTCATGCATGTGACCCTAGTATTCAGGAATTGAGGCAGGTAGACTACTGTACAAAGGGCTCACTGTGGGCTGTATAGTAAGTTCAAAATTACAAAAGGAACTCTGGCTCAAAAAGCACTGTGATCTTTGGTAGACAGTGGTTAACACAGAAACTCACAACTGGTCAGAGTGTACTGAATAAGTGTCATTGTAGTGCTTCTCCCTAAATGGGTCATTAATAACACCCCATTGCCCAGAAGGCTGATGATACAAGAGGGGGAGGTCAGAGGACCCTGATGAAGGAGTGTCTTCTGGAGATACAGGATTGCTGCATTTGCGAACTCACAACAGCTATGGTTGCTTGCAGAAGATCCAGCCAGTTAACATTCTAGCATGTAATGGGCAGAAAATCATGAGCTCTGACTCCTAACTGGTGACAGGTGATGGCTTCTGAGGGAAGGACAGGGGTTTCTTTAGAGATTGTGGTCCCTCGTAGGTAAGGTCAGCTCTGTCCCGGTGGATGTTTTCTAACCCACGAGTATATGGGTAGTACAAAATGGACTTGTTGAGTTATTAAAAATAAAGACATTAAGTTGTGAGGAGGTGGAGGGGTGGGGTAGATCTGGAAGGAGTTACAGGGAAGAGTAGGAGATGAATATGATCAAAATACATTTTATTCATTGTGATCTGGAAGAATTATTAAAAATATATTTTAAAAACTATGGAAAAATGTACACTAAATTAACTCTGTGATCATAGAATTGGAGGTGCTATGGGTGAGAGTGGCTTTTTTTCTGTCGATACCTAAAATGATTTTAATGGTACATGGATTATTATAAATTTATTTATTATAAATAAATTGATTATTATAAACAACCAAACAGGGTCTGGAGAGATAGTTCAGGAGTTAAGAGCAATTATTACTCTTTTAAAGACCCAGGTTCTATTCCTAGCATCCACATAGTGGCTCACAACTATCTAAGGCCAGAGATCCAACGCCTTCTTCTGACCTCTGAAGACACGAAGGCACACTCGTGATGTACTGCATATATGCAGGCAAAACATTCACGTGTATGAAATGAATGAATCTAAAACAAAACCACAACAAGAGTACAAGGAGTCATTGAGTAACTGGCAGGGACTGTAGGGACTGTTGGGCTTGTTACATGGTATCAACTGCTTAAGAAATAATGGAATCAATGAGTTCATTTCTAAGTTGATAACAATTGTAAAATTGTGTTTCTTGCAACTTATTCTTTTCTCTTTTTTCAAAGATCACTTTAAAAATTTTCTAATTATGTGTTTTTGTTTGGGTTTTCATCTGTGTGTGGGTATGTTCTTTGTATGTACAAGTGCCTGTGGAGGACAGAGGTGTTACATACCGCCTTGAGCTGGAGTTACAGGTGGTCCTGAGCCACCCAAATGGACTCTGGAAACTGAATCTGGTCCTCAGCAAGATCAGTCCTGGCTTTTAACTGTTAAAACATCTCTCTAGCCCTCTCTCAATGTTTGCTTCAGGGTTGTTGTTATTTTGAGACAGGATCTTTCTATATGTACACCAGAGTGCCCTTGATCTCAGAGATTTGCCTGCCTCAGCTTTCTGAGTGCTGGGACTAAAGGTGTGCCTCATTCATTACATCTGGCTAATTTCAGGATCTTTTTTGGTTTTTCGAGACAGGGTTTCTCTGTGTAGCTTTGGCCTCTCCTGGCAGTCACTCTGGAGACCAGGCTGGCCTCGAACTCACAGAGATCTGCCTGCCTCTGCCTCCCAAGTGCTGGGATTAAAGGTGTGTGTCACCAACACCCAACTTATTTCAGGATCTTAAACAACTTTAATCAGAAATTCTGTGGCCAGAATAATATAGGCACGAACTTTTAGATGTAATTTAAAAGGGTTCACCAATCCCTCAAGGAATTTCTGTGTACTCAAGGTTTAGAGCCTTGACACAAGCAACAGCATGGTCTAACTTTCTGACACAGATAGGATGTTAATCACAAAGAGCAAAATGTCTGTTATTGTAGTCTGGTAAGACAGATGGATGCAAGGATTCACAAAGAGCAGCCAGCAGTGAGTGGAGACTCACAGGAGGATGTATGAGGAGAGTGGGACAAATTATGGGGGATCTAGACTAGAAAAAACACATTGCAGAGTAGGAAAATGATAGCTTTTGGCTAGTGTTGGTTTCACCCTTTTCCCCATTCTGTGGACTAACTGGAGATGCTTCTGCCATGTGTGAAGATAAGTGGGTAGCAGGTTCTGTGTGCTTATGAATTCTAGATGATGAGTGGACAAGAGAGCCCGTGGAAGATAGCTATCTTGCAAAAACAGACATAAAGGCTTTCTTTCTGCCTCCGGTAAACTGTTTTGTGGAGCCACTGCCTAGGTGTTCGTTGTTAACTTTGTGTGTGTGTGTGTGTGTGTGTGTGTGTGTGTGTGTGTGTGTGTGTGTGTGTTGGGTCTTTTCTGCTAATTTATTTTTTTATCTTTCTTTGCAATTCTCCTAAGAGTAGTAGCCTCATCTCATGTAGTCTCTTTTACTAGTCTCAATACCTAGATAGTACCTGCCCTAAAGCTTGTGCCATATGAATATTGAATTAATGTATTTAAAAATATATCTATTAGCGGGGTGGTGGTGGCACACTTAATCCCTGCACTCAGGAGGCAGAGGCAGGTGAATGTCTGTGAATTTAAGGACAGCCTGTTCTACAGAGTGAATTACAGGACAGCCAGAGCTGTTACCCAGAGAAACCCTGTCTTGGAAAACCAAAAAGAAACAGAAAAACTGTTAATTCTAGAAGTATGTGTTGTGTTAAGTAACTGCACAGTCTCATACAAAGTAGCCCCAAACTTCAGGGTTGCCACTTGTGTGAAAGGGACTTCCCACTTGTGTGAAAGGGACTTGACATGTACATTTTTTTATTTGCCTTTATTCATTTTAAGAATGAAACCTCTCCTTTTGTCTGAAATTATGTGGTTATGAAATGTCTGGTAAGGAAACAAGCCTCAGTGCTAAAATGCAAATGTCTTTTAAAAAACAGAACTACCAATGAAATAAAAAACCTTCAGTATCTACCTCGAACCAGTGAGCCTCGGGAGATGCTGTTTGAAGACAGGACGAGAGCTCATGCAGATCACATAGGACAAGGCTTTGAGCGACAAACTACAGCTGCCGTTGGAGTGCTGAAGGCCGTGCACTGTGGACACAGGTACATAGAACTACAGGTGTTTTATTGTTTAAATATTTTTTTATTCTTATTTTATGTGCCTGAATAGCACATGTGCAGTGTCTGCTGAGGCCAGAAGAGGGTGTCTGATGCCCTGGGACTAGGGTGACAGTTATGAGCTGCCACATGGGTGCTGGGGGTGGACCTAAATCCTCTGGAAGAACAGCTAGTGCTCTTAACTATGAACTATTGTTCCTGCTCCCACTGTTGCTTTGTTAGTGGTGGTTATGCTAAGACTTGAACTCAGCATCTTGAACATACTAACTACTGTTATCTCTCTCTCTCTCTCTCTCTCTCTCTCTCTCTCTCTCTCTCTCTCTCTTCTCTCTCTCTCTCTCTCTCGACAGGATATTACTATCGAGCCTTCTTATGACTATCCTGGAATTCACTATGGTAGATCACGCTGGCTTCAAACTCACAGAGATTCACTTGCCCCTGACTCCCAAGTGCTGGAATTAGAGGTGTATGCCATTTAAAACTTTTATTGGGCCAGGCAGTAGTGGTGGCTCACACCTTTAATCCCAGGACTGGGGAGGCAGAGGCAGGTGGATCTCTGTCAGTTCAAGGCCAGCCTGGTCTACAGAGTTGAGTTCCAGGAAGTTAGGACTACACAGAGAAAACTTGTCTTGAAAACAAAACAAAATCCTTTATTGCAAATGTTCATAAATAATTTCTCTTTGCTAGGGAAAACCATTTCATTTGGCTCCTATATTTGGATAGCATAATCAAAGTGAATATTTAAATTGCTAGACTCTGAGTTGAGTAAAATAATTTCCTTTTCAGAATTATTAATGGGGGAGAAATCCATGGTTAAAGGGAAAATAGATTTAGTTGGTTTTTACTACAAGCCCATTTCCAAATGTCTAAGTTTACTTTGCTTTTTTTGCTTGTACTATATGTCTACCATGTCAGAGTGTGAAAAACGGTAGCTTTTAAATGGCATTTAGTGTGTGCGAAGTCTGAGACTCATTCCTCCGATCTCTGCTTCCTTCCTGCCTTTGCCTGCCACAGTATGGGGTTACAGCTGCAGGGTTTTGCTTGGCTTTTTACTTAGGTCTTAAAGGGGTCTCAACTCAGGTCCTCCACAGCAAGCACTCTTACCTGTTGCACCGTCTCCCTGATGTCCACAAACCATTTTTAATTCTGGAAATAGTTTTAAAACTTGGTAGCTTTCAAAGTTTTGTGAAAGGTATAATGTGAAATTTCCATATAAGGAAATGACTCTTTAAGAGTCATATCATGCAGAATGATAGTACTGCTTTATAAGTTAATACTAAGTAGGTACTGTTTGCCGCCATCTCTGTCATGCTGCCATGGGCACTGCCATGCACAGGTTAGTTAGCCTGAGTGCTCGGAGCCTCACTGCTGCTTTATAAGCTATTAATATTAAAGATGGGAAAAAGCAATTTTGTTATTTAGCTATGCTTAATACCAGTTTGATCTAAAAAATTTGGAGATTGACTCATGAGGCCATAGTAGGGTATTAGATTCCCAGGAACTAGCATTACAGGCAATCGTGTGTTTGGTGCTGGGAAACAAATCCAGACCCTTGGAAGAGCTGCAGGTACTAATAACTGCTGAGCTGTCTTTCTGGCCCCAAATTCACTGTGTAGACCAGGCTAGCCCTGAACTCACAGAGATCTGCTTACCTCATGCCTGACCCAACACTTTTTTGAGGTATTGTCTCACCACATTGCCTAGGCTAACCTCATACTCACAGACCTCTTTTCTCAGCTTTGACTGCTGAGATGGCAGTACTCTGCTGTGCCTAGTTTTGCATTGATTTCGACTACAAATAACTCTTCTGTCGATAGGACAGTGTGGATTATTAATCAGGTTATATAACTCTAAGCATTATTAAGACAAGACTACACAGATTTAAGTATTTGTATGTTTGTTGATGTGTGCAAGTGTGGACACATCCATGTGGAGGTCAGAGGGCAGCCTTCAGTGTTGGTCCTCGTCTCCTACCTTCTTTGACATGGGATCTCTTGCTGTTGAGCTGCTGGGTGTGCCAGGATGACTGCCTGCAAGCTTTCTGGGAATCTCTCGTTTCCAGCTCACACCTTGCTGGAAGAACTCTGGGATTGTAGTGCTCAGCTTTCCATGGGTTTGGGGACTCGGTTCCTCACTCTTGTTTAGTACTTTGCCTATTGAGCCATTTCCCTAGCCCATAGTTATACCCCATGAAGTTAGGGTATAATTTACATTCAATAAAATATATACCAGTTTTAAGTCTGTTGCTTGTTTTGACTTATTTAGCTGTACTACAACAACAGTGAAGATGTGGAACATTTGACTTTCCGTGTTTTTGGCAGCTAACTACTTCAGTCATTTCTTCACCTCAATTATCCATTAATCTGCTACTTTCTGTCTCTATAGGTTAATATGTCAGGTTGTTTTGTTGTGATAAAAATGTCTTTGCAAAGTCTGCACCCCAGTGACTGTTTACCCTCGTTTTCTGTATGTAGTATTGTCCATTATCCTCTTTCACTGAACCTTAAGAATTTGGCTGTTATGACAAAATTGTTTTTGAGATTGTACTTCAATTACAGCATTTCCCCTTCCTTTTCCTCTTTCCAGGCCCTCCCATGCATCCCTATCTGCTCTCCTTCAAATTCATGGCCTTTTTCATCAGTTGTTATTGTGTGCATATGTGTATTTGTAAATACACACATATTCCCAAGTATAACCTATTGCATCCATATAATATTTCTTGTATGTATGTTTCCAGGGCTGCCTGACTGTCACTAGATAATCAGTTTGTGTGCTTTTCCCAGGGGAGGGCCACCTCTTCCATCCCTGTTTTACTCAGTTGCCTGTAATTCTGTGTAGGTTTGAGGCCTCATGGGCTTTTCCCCATGTACTTTTGCATGTGTGTTGATGTCTTCTTTCGGCAGTCATGTTGGTGAGACTTATGGGTGTAGCTTTTGACATTATTGGGAGACAATCTCATAGCACAGCCCTTGATCCTCTTTTGTTGATGTATTAATTGAGACAACAGGGCTCCACAACTGCATATTGCCTGGTTGTGGTTTCCTTTAGTTGTCTCTGTTAGGCCAGACCCTCTTAGACTTTCCTTACACTTCAAAAATGTATTTTGAGCATCTTTTGTAAAGATGTATTTATATATTTCTAATCGAAGAATTTGGAAAATTTTCACAATTTATGTAAGAAATGTAATGTCTCCAGTGAAGAATATGAGTATTGTAATGGACATTCCTTAATTTATTGTAAGACAGTAATTAAATAAATATGCACTAGTAACTGCAGCACTGAATTAAAATACAGCAAGAGTCATGTAGGAGTTGATTGCATCAGCACTGTTATAGAATTTTTCCCATCTAACACTTACTGGGCCTAATTCTGCTCTCTGCTTAGCGTGTGGGGTCCTTTGAGATTGGATGTGTTCAGGTAGACAGTTATCTCTTCTGTGGAATGAGAAAGTATATATTCTCTCTCTCTCTCTCTCTCTCTCTCTCTCTCTCTCTCTCTCTCTCTCTCTCGTTTTTTTTTTGAGACTATCACTCTGTAGCCCAGGTTACAGGCATGAGCCACCTCTGCCCATACTTTTAATAATAAAAATGAATGAGTTATTAAATGTTCTTTTTTATGAGATACAATGTGATATTTCCACACAGGTATACACTATGTAGCAGAGCAGGGCAGTTGTTTTATATATCATGTAAAACATCCACCACAACATGCACCATTTTTGTGTGGTGGGAATGAAGTTCTCACATGAACTTGTTTTGCAATATACATTAAATGTGAACCATCATCACCCTCCTGTACTACAGAACATTTCCAGTTATTCTTCCATGATTCACCCTCTCCATTCCCAGTCTTCCACGTCCCCGGCTCTGACAGCCCGCGTTCTGTGCTTTGCCAAGATGTTTTCAGCTTACACATAGAAATGAGAGCATGTGGTGTATGTCTTTCTATGCTTGCTTCAACCTTTTTATGCAGCATTTGCTATTTTAACACTTAAAGATATTTGGTTTTTATAGTTTATATAATTTACTGATAATTATTACAGTGATACTAAAGTAAATAAAGTTGTTAGTCTGTTTAGATTGAAACTCATAGTTTAAACTCTAATGCCTGCACATTAGAAGAGGAAGAGGGCGCTAGATCTCATTACAAATGGTTGTGAGCCACGATGTGGTTGCTGGGACTTGAACTCAGGACCTCTGGAAGAGCAGCCAGTGCTTTTAACCTCTGAGCCATCTCGCTAGCCCCATAGTGTAAATTCTTGATTTAAATATATGAAGTGGTTTTCTTTATGTGTAAGGAGATTTTGGTTTTGTTTATAAACTAGTTTTGTTTGAATTTATTAAGGACTTAACAGAATGAAACATTAATGGAAGATTCCTTTATTATCACCCTCCTTTTTTGTAGGCCTGATCAACCTCGAATAACCAAAGATGTAATTTGTTTTCATGCAGAAGATTTCTTAGAAGTAGTTCAACGAATGCAATTAGATTTACATGAACCTCCACTGTCGCAGGTAAAAGTTAGTAATTATCAGTTTTCATTTAGATTTTGTTGTTCAAAAGACTTACCTGTGTTCCTGTTTCTTTTTTTAGTGTGTCCAGTGGGTTGATGATGCAAAACTTAATCAGCTGAGGAGAGAAGGCATTCGTTATGCCAGGATTCAGCTGTATGATAATGACATTTATTTTATTCCGAGGAATGTTGTTCATCAGTTCAAGACAGTTTCTGCTGTATGCAGTTTGGCATGGCATGTTCGACTTAAATTATACCACGCAGAGGAGGACACTTGTCACAGTACAGTTTCTCATGAAGCATGCATCTCATCAGGTCCCACATCATCAGTTCTCGGGCCTCACACTGACAACAGAGTTTGTGCTGTGAACCTTCAAACCTCATCAGACTCTGTGTTTTCAGACAGGCTTCATTCTAAATATGAGTTACAACAGGTTAAACATGAACATCCTGCATCTATACGAATCAAGGAAGAACCTGTGAAAGTTAATATACCTGAAAAGACTAGAACACTGAATAATACAGAAGGCAAGAATGTTAAGGCAAAGTTGGATCATGTTCAGTTTTCAGATTTTCAGATTAATATGGATTCTAAATTTGAAAACAGTAACAAAGACTTAAAGGAAGAATTATGTCCTGGAAGTCTCACTAATATAGTTGATACAAGGCAGCATAGTTCCATACATTCAAATCAAGATAAAAATGATGATGACAATTTGTGCTGAATTTGTACATTGCATTTAAAATTCCTTTTGAAAAATAATTTGTAATAATGATTCATGAGATCTGAAAGCAAGCCTAGGAATTGCTCTCAAGTCTGTTACAAAATATAGTTGATGTAGCTTTGTAACATTCCTCTGTGCCTGTCTGGAACTGGGAAGTTGGAGCACTTAGGTCCAGATGCACTGTAAACACTGCAGGTAAACACAAAAGGAGTCTTTTAGAAAAGCCGTTTGAGTTGGAATTGTAGGCTTTAGAATGGAGCTGACAAAATCATATAAATATATTTTTTGTAATATGAGCCAGAATTCTCTTTTGATGATTTGTTTTTACATAGAGCTTATTTATACCGACTTTTTTTTTTCATTTTAAATGTCAGCACTGTAGTGTAAATAGCTTTTAAGAATCTTTTTAGTGTGATTTCTATTGAAATGTGAGCCATTTAATAAAGGTTCGTAATACTAAATGCTTTCTGTTGAGTTTGCAAAAACAAACTGACAATTCAGTTTAATTGTTTGATATATTGTGTTTCTGTTAATATATACATGTTGGGAGGTAATGGAGGGAAAATGTGTGTGTTCAAATCTAGTAAATATTTAAATTTTCCATACTGTACAAGCCTTCAAAAAACCAGGATTCAGTTACAAAAGCATATGCATATAGATTTTGTGTGTGTTTGGGAATGTGTGTGTGTGTGTGTTATATATATATATATATATATATATATATATATATATATATTGTTTTGCACAATTTCTTAAATTGATGAATATATGAAAACTCTTAGTGCTACTTCCTTAATACATCCTAAAATATTTATGTTCAACATT